>NC_059230.1:9459758-9639758 GCF_020615455.1 Coregonus clupeaformis
CCAACCCTCTATGGCCAATCTTCCCACGCAGCTGAAACCAATCAGGAGCTGATGAGCTGAAGGTTTGTTGAAGGGAAGAGACACGGTCTCCAAGCTGGGCTCTCTGGAGGACAAGAGTGCTGCACGTCCACTTCCAGGAGGAATATAAGGATTTGGAGATACTTACCTTTGGGAAATACTCACCTTTGGATATATGCACCTGTGGAAATACGTGTGGGACATTTGGAAGGACGTTTTGCTGGGTTGGCCACTAGCTGCAACGTGGAATACAGTAAGACTGGGGAAAAGTTATTTGAGCGAGGGAGAGTTATGATTTTGGATGTGGAAGAGACATCCCTGAACTGTTAACCCTTAAAGAGCCACCAGAGAACAGAATTGTGTTATATTTTCGTTAGTTTCCCAAGATCTTTAATAAAATCCTTGTTTTGGTTGAACCTGGTCTCCTTGCACTACTTGAGCAATCCCGCTGAAAGCTGTGTAGCCTCTCGTGACATCACAGATGGTGGAGAATACGGGCACGCTCAAGCGTTAATAGTGCATGTCAGAGGAGGATACCGAAGGTTTGATCACCCAGTTTTCCAAGTTGGCCGTAGGCTCCCCGCCGACTGAAATGGAGGACATATTGAAAGCCCTTGTTGCTGGCCAGCAAGCCCAGATGCAAGCAAACGTGGCTCTCTTGGAGGAGCAAAAGAAAGCCAACCTTCTGAAGGCAGAGGAATTGCAGTTGCAGAGACAGAGGGTGGTCCAAAATACCCGCCCAATAAAGGCAAGTGACTTTATATCTAAGATGGGAGCTACCGATGACATTGAGGCATACCTGCATGCATTTGAGGCCACGGCCACTAGGGAAGCCTGGCCCAAGCAACAGTGGGTTGGTCTGTTAGCCCCCTTTCTAACCGGGGAATCGCTGAATGCTGTCCGGGACCTGGGCCCTGACCAGGTTACTGACTATGATGCCCTGAAGTCTGAGATCCTCAGCAGATATGGACTCACAAAGTTTGGTATGGCCCAGCGCTTTCACAGCTGGACCTTCCAACCAGACCAACCTCCTCGGGCGCAGATGCATGAACTTGTCCGAATCGCAAGGAAATGGCTGGATCCGCAGAGGAATACAGCAGCGGCGGTGGTGGAGGCCGTTGTGGTGGATCGTTACCTACGCGCCCTGCCTTATGAGGCAAAACGGTTCATCAGTCAACAGGCCTTGACCATGGCTGATCTGACCGTGGAAGCTGTGGAAAAGTACCAGGCCACAGCGGAGATGCTGAATGCTTCCCGAAAAGACCCCAGGAGTGCGGCCCCCACCACAAATGGGAAGAACCCGTCCAAAGGACCCCCAAGGTCTCGAACCCAGCCACGTCAGGACTTATCCCGGCTCCAGGGGGAGCCAGAAACCAGGCGGGTCCAAGAAGAGTACACCAGGAGGGGGAAACTCGACAGTGTTACCGGTGTGGGGAGATGGGACATATCTCCTGGCAGTGTGGGAAACCAGCCGATGAACCTATGCCCACTGCGGAGTCCTCCAGCTCAGCACCCACACACCGTTTTGCCTCGCTCTTGGGAGTCGTAGATGGCGGCCCAGATCGACCCCCACCTGCCCGGTAACTGTGAATCACCATGATGTGGAGGCCTTACTGGATTCTGGTAGCCGGGCCACCCTGGTGCGTAAGGATTTGGTGGGCCCAACGTGTCTGACCCCGGGGAAAGTCCTCCCAGTTTCCTGTGTCCATGGGGACACCAGAGAATACCCCATTACTGAACTTACAATGACCAGCACACGGGGAACCATACACACGACGGCGGGGGTGGTTGATTCCCTCCCCGTCCCTGTCCTCATTGGACGAGACTGCCCAGCCTTTTACCCACTCTGGAGAGAGTCTCAGGAGAGGATAACCCGAGTACCTCGGAAACGGAGAGGCAAGACTCATCCTGGGAAGGCTCCGGTGCAATCCTCCGAGTTACTCACTCCCGCCCGGGCTCTGATAGGGATGGCAGGTGCCCAGACCGACACCGAGACTGGTCCGGATACGGGAGAAGAGAACGCAGCCCAGGAAAGTGCTCCGTTCTCCAGTGAAGAAGACGTCCCAGGCACCCAAGAGCTTCCCCCTCTCACAGGCCAGTATGGTACGGCTCAATTACAAGATCCTACTCTTGCAAATGCCTTAAGAAATGTGCAGGTATTAGAAGGTGTAGTGTTAGGTGATAAGACAACCCCTACTTACCCCCATTTCGCAGTAAACCGGGGGTTAGTATATCAGATAGTCAAGAAAAATGAGGAAGTGCATGAACAGCTCCTCGTGCCACAGCCCTATCGGGCCACAGTACTCAACCTAGCCCACACACACCCGCTAGGGGCCCACTTGGGGGTAGAGAAGACTAAGGAAAGAATCATGCAACGTTTCTTTTGGCCAGGAGTACACAAAGAGATAGAGAACTACTGCCGTAGTTGCCCTGAGTGTCAGCAGGTTGCGCCAAAGCCCACATATAGAAACCCGCTCATTCCCTTGCCCATTATCGAAACTCCTTTTGAGAGGATTGGATTAGACATAGTCGGGCCCTTACCGAAAAGTGCCAGGGGACATCAATACATTCTGGTCATTCTGGACTATGCGTCCCGGTACCCGGAGGCCATTCCGCTGAGGAAGGCTACATCCAGACAAATCGCCAAGGAGCTGTTCCGTCTCTCAACTAGTCTGGGAATCCCAAAAGAGATATTGACGGACCAAGGGACTCCATTCATGTCCAGGGTGATGAAAGAACTCTGTGCTTTACTGAAAATCAAACAGCTGAGAACCTCGGTCTACCACCCCCAGACAGATGGCCTAGTCGAACGTTTTAACAAAACACTAAAATCCATGCTGCGGGAAAGCGGTAGGGGAAGATGGGCGCAACTGGGATCAGCTGTTACCATACATATTATTTGCGGTGAGAGAGGTACCTCAGTCTTCTACTGGTTTTTCACCCTTTGAGCTCTTGCTTTCCTACAGACCCAGAGGACTGCTCGACATCGCCAAGGAGGCCTGGGAGGAGCAGCCATGCCAACAGCGGACACTGATCGACCATGTAGGGGCTATGAGGGAGAGAATGAAGGCCATCTATCCCATGATGCGGGAACACCTGGAGGCCAGTCAGCGGCAACAGCAAGCCTCCTACAACAGATCTGCTCAACCCAGGGAGTTTAAGCCGGGGGACAGAGTGCTGGTCCTGGTGCCAACCGTGGAGTGCAAATTCCTGGCAACCTGGCAAGGACCATATGAGGTCATTGAACGCATGGGAGAAGTAAACTACAAGGTGAGGCAACCAGATAAAAGGAAAACTGAGCAGATTTATCATGTTAACCTTTTAAAGAAGTGGCACGCCAGAGAGGTGCTGTTCAGCTCTCTACCCCCCACAGAGACCCAGGAACCGGCGCGAGAAGAGGTTCAGCTGGGTCCAAATCTGTCCCCACATCAACGACAGATGGCCCTGGAACTCGTGGAGCAGAACCAGGATGTCTTCTCCTCCCTTCCCGGTCACACAGAGGTGGTCCAACATGAGATCCGCACCATGCCTGGCCGAACGATAAACCAGCGCCCGTACCGCGTGCCAGAGGCTCGTAAAGTGGTTATACAGAAGGAGGTAAGGAAGATGCGGGAGTTGGGAGTAATCGAAGAGTCCCACAGTGCCTGGGCAAGTCCCATCGTACTAGTTCCCAAGCCAGACGGTTCAGTACGATTTTGTAATGACTATCGAAAGTTGAATGAAGTGTCTGAATTTGATGCATACCCAATGCCTCGTGTCGATGATTTAATAGACTCCTTGGGGCATGCTCGTTTCCTAACCACTCTTGATCTCACAAAAGGCTACTGGCAGGTGCCCTTGACCCCGGCGTCTAAGGAGAAGACAGCCTTTGCCACCCCCGGAGGGGGCTCTACCAGTATACCCGACTTCCGTTTGGTCTCCACGGGGCACCTGCCACGTTCCAACGCCTGATGGATCGAGTCTTTGCGCCCCCACAAGAGGTACGCAGCGGCTTATTTGGATGATGTTGTTATACAAAGTCAGGATTGGGCCAGCCACCTACCCCGGGTACAAGCGGTGCTGGATTCGCTCAGGGAAGCAGGGCTCACGGCAAACCCGAAGAAGTGCAAGGTGGCCTTCAGTGAGACAAACTACCTGGGGTACACAATTGGGCGGGGGTTGGTCAAACCACAGGAAGCCAAACTGCGGGCCATACAGGACTGGCCGCAGCCCATCAACAAGAAGCAAGTAAGGTCATTTTTGGGCCTCGCTGGCTACTATAGACGCTTTATTGCAGATTTTGCTACCATAGCTGCACCGTTGACGGAGCTGACGACCAAACGCCACTCACGAATGGTGAAGTGGAACCCTGCGGCGGAGGCGGCTTTCCTCAACCTGAAGCGAGCACTCTGCTCCAGTCCGATCCTGGTGGCACCAGACTTCAAGAAGGAATTCATTGTCCAAGCGGATGCTTCGGAGGTGGGTCTGGGTGCTGTCCTCACCCAGGCACATGACGGTGAAGAACATCCCATTCTCTACCTAAGCAGAAAGTTACTTCCAAGAGAGAAGAACTATTCAACGGTGGAGAAAGAATGTCTGGCTGTAGTCTGGGCCTTGGAGTCCCTTCGGTTCTATCTCCTGGGCCGACGTTTCATGGTGGTATCTGATCACGCCCCTCTGCAGTGGATGGCCAAGAACAAGGAATCAAACAGTAGAGTAACCAGATGGTTTTTGAGCTTGCAACCGTTTAACTTTTCTGTTGTCCACAGGGCTGGCAAGCACCACGGCAATGCGGACGCCCTCTCCCGGCGTGATGCCTTCTTCGCTGCCTTTACCCCGACGAGGACGTCGGTCCCGAGGAGGGGGATGTGTGATGTCACGAGAGGCTGTGTCCTGGAGGGACGTTACATCCCCCTGAGATGGCTGCAAACCCAGACAGCTATGGCTCCATCTGCTGGTATGGTCGGGAACTCCAACCCTCTATGGCCAATCTTCCCACGCAGCTGAAACCAATCAGGAGCTGATGAGCTGAAGGTTTGTTGAAGGGAAGAGACACGGTCTCCAAGCTGGGCTCTCTGGAGGACAAGAGTGCTGCACGTCCACTTCCAGGAGGAATATAAGGATTTGGAGATACTTACCTTTGGGAAATACTCACCTTTGGATATATGCACCTGTGGAAATACGTGTGGGACATTTGGAAGGACGTTTTGCTGGGTTGGCCACTAGCTGCAACGTGGAATACAGTAAGACTGGGGAAAAGTTATTTGAGCGAGGGAGAGTTATGATTTTGGATGTGGAAGAGACATCCCTGAACTGTTAACCCTTAAAGAGCCACCAGAGAACAGAATTGTGTTATATTTTCGTTAGTTTCCCAAGATCTTTAATAAAATCCTTGTTTTGGTTGAACCTGGTCTCCTTGCACTACTTGAGCAATCCCGCTGAAAGCTGTGTAGCCTCTCGTGACATCACAGTGTCTAGAGAGAAACAACTACCTTGTGTCTGTTACATGGTGTCTACAGAGAAACAACTAGCTTGTGTCTGTTACATGGTGTCTGGAGAGACAACTAGCTTGTGTCTGTTACATGGTGTCTGGAGAAACAACTAGCTTGTGTCTGTTACATGGTGTCTGGAGAGAAACAACTAGCTTGTGTCTGTTACATGGTGTCTAGAGAGAAACAACTAGCTTGTATCTGTTACATGGTGTCTAGAGAAACAACTAGCTTGTGTCTGTTACATGGTGTCTACAGAGAAACAACTAGCTTGTGTCTGTTACATGTCTGGAGAGAGACAACTAGCTTGTGTCTGTTACATGGTGTCTAGAGAAACAACTAGCTTGTGTCTGTTACATGTCTGGAGAGAGACAACTAGCTTGTGTCTGTTACATGGTGTCTGGAGAGAAACAACTAGCTTGTGTCTGTTACATGGTGTCTAGATAGAAACAACTAGCTTGTGTCTGTTACATGGTGTCTGGAGAGAAACAACTAGCTTGTGTCTGTTACATGGTGTCTGGAGAGAAACAACTAGCTTGTGTCTGTTACATAGTGTCTGGAGAGAAACAACTAGCTTGTGTCTGTTACATGGTGTCTGGAGAGAAACAACTAGCTTGTGTCTGTTACATGGTGTCAATAGAGAAACAACTAGCTTGTGTCTGTTACATGGTGTCTAGAGAGAAACAACTAGCTTGTGTCTGTTACATGGTGTCTAGAGAAACAACTAGCTTGTGTCCGTTACATGGTGTCTGGAGAGAAACAACTAGCTTGTGTCTGTTACATGGTGTCAATAGAGAAACAACTAGCTTGTGTCTGTTACATGGTGTCTAGAGAGAAACAACTAGCTTGTGTCTGTTACATGGTGTCTGGAGAGAAACAACTAGCTTGTGTCTGTTACATGGTGTCTGGAGAGAAACAACTAGCTTGTGTCTGTTACATGGTGTCTACAGAGAAACAACTAGCTTGTGTCTGTTACATGGTGTCTGGAGAAACAACTAGCTTGTATCTGTTACATGGTGTCTGGAGAGAAACAACTAGCTTGTGTCTGTTACATGGTGTCTACAGAGAAACAACTAGCTTGTGTCTGTTACATGGTGTCTGGAGAAACAACTAGCTTGTGTCTGTTACATGATGTCTGGAGAGAGACAACTAGCTTGTGTCTGTTACATGGTGTCTGGAGAGAAACAACTAGCTTGTGTCTGTTACATGGTGTCTAGAGAGAAACAACTACCTTGTCTGTTACATGGTGTCTGGAGAAACAACTAGCTTTTGTCTGTTACATGGTGTCTGGAGAGAAACAACTAGCTTGTGTCTGTTACATGGTGTCTAGAGAGAAACAACTAGCTTGTATCTGTTACATGGTGTCTAGAGAAACAACTAGCTTGTGTCTGTTACATGGTGTCTACAGAGAAACAACTAGCTTGTGTCTGTTACATGTCTGGAGAGAGACAACTAGCTTGTGTCTGTTACATGGTGTCTAGAGAAACAACTAGCTTGTGTCTGTTACATGTCTGGAGAGAGACAACTAGCTTGTGTCTGTTACATGGTGTCTGGAGAGAAACAACTAGCTTGTGTCTGTTACATGGTGTCTAGATAGAAACAACTAGCTTGTGTCTGTTACATGGTGTCTGGAGAGAAACAACTAGCTTGTGTCTGTTACATGGTGTCTGGAGAGAAACAACTAGCTTGTGTCTGTTACATGGTGTCTGGAGAGAAACAACTAGCTTGTGTCTGTTACATGGTGTCTGGAGAGAAACAACTAGCTTGTGTCTGTTACATGGTGTCAATAGAGAAACAATTAGCTTGTGTCTGTTACATGGTGTCTAGAGAGAAACAACTAGCTTGTGTCTGTTACATGGTGTCTAGAGAAACAACTAGCTTGTGTCCGTTACATGGTGTCTGGAGAGAAACAACTGGCTTGTGTCTGTTACATGGTGTCAATAGAGAAACAACTAGCTTGTGTCTGTTACATGGTGTCTAGAGAGAAACAACTAGCTTGTGTCTGTTACATGGTGTCTACAGAGAAACAACTAGCTTGTGTCTGTTACATGGTGTCTAGAGAAACAACTAGCTTGTGTCTGTTACATGGTGTCAATAGAGAAACAACTAGCTTGTGTCTGTTACATGGTGTCTAGAGAAACAACTAGCTTGTGTCTGTTACATGGTGTCTAGAGAAACAACAAGCTTGTGTCTGTTACATGGTGTCTGGAGAGAAACAACTAGCTTGTGTCTGTTACATGGTGTCTGGAGTGAAACAACTAGCTTGTGTCTGTTACATGGTGTCTAGAGAGAAACAACTAGCTTGTATCTGTTACATGGCGTCTAGAGAAACAACTAGCTTGTGTCTGTTACATGGTGTCTACAGAGAAACAACTAGCTTGTGTCTGTTACATGGTGTCTAGATAGAAACAACTAGCTTGTGTCTGTTACATGGTGTCTGGAGAGAAACAACTAGCTTGTGTCTGTTACATGGTGTCTGGAGAGAAACAACTAGCTTGTGTCTGTTACATGGTGTCTGGAGAGAAACAACTAGCTTGTGTCTGTTACATGGTGTCTGGAGAGAAACAACTAGCTTGTGTCTGTTACATGGTGTCAATAGAGAAACAATTAGCTTGTGTCTGTTACATGGTGTCTAGAGAGAAACAACTAGCTTGTGTCTGTTACATGGTGTCTAGAGAAACAACTAGCTTGTGTCCGTTACATGGTGTCTGGAGAGAAACAACTGGCTTGTGTCTGTTACATGGTGTCAATAGAGAAACAACTAGCTTGTGTCTGTTACATGGTGTCTAGAGAGAAACAACTAGCTTGTGTCTGTTACATGGTGTATAGAGAGAAACAACTAGCTTGTGTCTGTTACATGGTGTCTAGAGAAACAACTAGCTTGTGTATGTTACATGGTGTCAATAGAGAAACAACTAGCTTGTGTCTGTTACATGGTGTCTAGAGAAACAACTAGCTTGTGTCTGTTACATGGTGTCTAGAGAAACAACAAGCTTGTGTCTGTTACATGGTGTCTGGAGAGAAACAACTAGCTTGTGTCTGTTACATGGTGTCTGGAGTGAAACAACTAGCTTGTGTCTGTTACATGGTGTCTAGAGAGAAACAACTAGCTTGTATCTGTTACATGGCGTCTAGAGAAACAACTAGCTTGTGTCTGTTACATGGTGTCTACAGAGAAACAACTAGCTTGTGTCTGTTACATGGTGTCTAGAGAAACAACTAGCTTGTGTCTGTTACATGTCTGGAGAGAGACAACTAGCTTGTGTCTGTTACATGGTGTCTGTAGAGAAACAACTAGCTTGTGTCTGTTACATGGTGTCTAGAGAAACAACTAGCTTGTGTCTGTTACATGGTGTCTAAAGAGAAACAACTAGCTTGTGTCTGTTACATGGTGTCTGGAGAGAAACAACTGGCTTGTGTCTGTTACATGGTGTCAATAGAGAAACAACTAGCTTGTGTCTGTTACATGGTGTCTGGAGAGAAACAACTAGCTTGGTTCTGTTATATGGTGTCAATAGAGAAACAACTAGCTTGTGTCTGTTACATGGTGTCTGGAGAGAAACAACTAGCTTGTGTCTGTTACATGGTGTCAATAGAGAAACAACATGCTTGTGTCTGTTACATGGTGTCTGGAGAGAAACAACTAGCTTGTGTCTGTTACATGGTGTCAATAGAGAAACAACTAGCTTGTGTCTGTTACATGGTGTCTGGAGAGAAACAACTAGCTTGTGTCTGTTACATGGTGTCAATAGAGAAACAACTAGCTTGTGTCTGTTACATGGTGTCTAGAGAGAAACAACTAGCTTGTGTCTGTTACATGGTGTCTACAGAGAAACAACTAGCTTGTGTCTGTTACATGGTGTCTGGAGAGAAACAACTAGCTTGTGTCTGTTACATGGTGTCTAGAGAGAAACAACTAGCTTGTGTCTGTTACATGGTGTCTGGAGAGAAACAACTAGCTTGTGTCTGTTACATGGTGTCTAGAGAAACAACTAGCTTGTGTCTGTTACATGGTGTCTAGAGAGAAACAACTAGCTTGTGTCTGTTACATGGTGTCTGGAGAGAAACAACTAGCTTGTGTCTGTTACATGGTGTCAATAGAGAAACAACTAGCTTGTGTCTGTTACATGGTGTCTGGAGAGAAACAACTAGCTTGTGTCTGTTACATGGTGTCTGGAGAGAAATAACTAGCTTGTGTCTGTTACATGGTGTCTGGAGAAACAACTAGCTTGTGTTTGTTACATGGTGTCTACAGAGAAACAACTAGCTTGTGTCTGTTACATGGTGTCTAGAGAGAAACAACTACCTTGTGTCTGTTACATGGTGTCTAGAGAAACAACTAGCTTGTGTCTGTTACATGGTGTCTAGAGAGAAAAAACTAGCTTGTGTCTGTTACATGGTGTCTAGAGAGAAACAACTAGCTTGTGTCTGTTACATGGTGTCTAGAGAGAAACAACTAGCTTGTGTCTGTTACATGTCTGGAGAGAAACAACTAGCTTGTGTCTGTTACATGCTGTCTACAGAGAAACAACTAGCTTGTGTCTGTTACATGTCTGGAGAGAGACAACTAGCTTGTGTCTGTTACATGGTGTCTGGAGAGAAACAACTAGATCATGTCTGTTACATGGGGTCTACAGAGAAACAACTAGCTTGTGTCTGTTACATGGTGTCTGGAGAGAAACAACTAGCTTGTGTCTGTTACATGGTGTCTAGAGAAACAACTAGCTTGTGTCTGTTACATGGTGTCTAGAGAGAAAAAACTAGCTTGTGTCTGTTACATGGTGTCTAGAGAGAAACAACTAGCTTGTGTCTGTTACATGGTGTCTAGAGAGAAACAACTAGCTTGTGTCTGTTACATGTCTGGAGAGAAACAACTAGCTTGTGTCTGTTACATGGTGTCTACAGAGAAACAACTAGCTTGTGTCTGTTACATGTCTGGAGAGAGACAACTAGCTTGTGTCTGTTACATGGTGTCTGGAGAGAAACAACTAGATCATGTCTGTTACATGGTGTCTACAGAGAAACAACTAGCTTGTGTCTGTTACATGGTGTCTGGAGAGAAACAACTAGCTTGTGTCTGTTACATGGTGTCTGGAGAGAAACAACTAGATCATGTCTGTTACATGGTGTCTACAGAGAAACAACTAGCTTGTGTCTGTTACATGGTGTCTGGAGAGAAACAACTAGCTTGTGTCTGTTACATGGTGTCTAGAGAGAAACAACTAGCTTTTGTCTGTTACATGGTGTCTGGAGAGAAACAACTAGCTTGTGTCTTTTACATGGTGTCTAGAGAAACAACTAGCTTGTGTCTGTTACATGGTGTCTAGAGAGAAACAACTAGCTTGTGTCTGTTACATGGTGTCTGGAGAGAAACAACTAGCTTGTGTCTGTTACATGGTGTCAATAGAGAAACAACTAGCTTGTGTCTGTTACATGGTGTCTGGAGAGAAACAACTAGCTTGTGTCTGTTACATGGTGTCTGGAGAGAAATAACTAGCTTGTGTCTGTTACATGGTGTCTGGAGAAACAACTAGCTTGTGTTTGTTACATGGTGTCTACAGAGAAACAACTAGCTTGTGTCTGTTACATGGTGTCTAGAGAGAAACAACTACCTTGTGTCTGTTACATGGTGTCTAGAGAAACAACTAGCTTGTGTCTGTTACATGGTGTCTAGAGAGAAACAACTAGCTTGTGTCTGTTACATGGTGTCTAGAGAGAAACAACTAGCTTGTGTCTGTTACATGTCTGGAGAGAAACAACTAGCTTGTGTCTGTTACATGCTGTCTACAGAGAAACAACTAGCTTGTGTCTGTTACATGTCTGGAGAGAGACAACTAGCTTGTGTCTGTTACATGGTGTCTGGAGAGAAACAACTAGATCATGTCTGTTACATGGTGTCTACAGAGAAACAACTAGCTTGTGTCTGTTACATGGTGTCTGGAGAGAAACAACTAGCTTGTGTCTGTTACATGGTGTCTGGAGAGAAACAGCTAGATCATGTCTGTTACATGGTGTCTACAGAGAAACAACTAGCTTGTGTCTGTTACATGGTGTCTGGAGAGAAACAACTAGCTTGTGTCTGTTACATGGTGTCTAGAGAGAAACAACTAGCTTGTGTCTGTTACATGGTGTCTGGAGAGAAACAACTAGCTTGTGTCTGTTACATGGTGTCTAGATAGAAACAACTAGCTTGTGTCTGTTACATGGTGTCTGGAGAGAAACAACTAGCTTGTGTCTGTTACATGGTGTCTACAGAGAAACAACTAGCTTGTGTCTGTTATATGTCTACAGAGAAACAACTAGCTTGTGTCTGTTACATGGTGTCTGGAGAGAAACAACTAGCTTGTGTCTGTTACATGGTGTCTAGAGAAACAACTAGCTTGTGTCTGTTACATGGTGTCTGGAGAGAAACAACTAGCTTGTGTCTGTTACATGGTGTCTAGAGAGAAACAACTAGCTTGTGTCTGTTACATGGTGTCTGGAGAGAAACAACTAGCTTGTGTCTGTTACATGGTGTCTAGAGAGAAACAACTAGCTTGTGTCTGTTACATGGTGTCAATAGAGAAACAACTAGCTTGTGTCTGTTACATGGTGTCTACAGAGAAACAACTAGCTTGTGTCTGTTACATGGTGTCTGGAGAGAAACAACTAGCTTGTGTCTGCTACATGGTGTCTAGAGAGAAACAACTAGCTTGTGTCTGTTACATGGTGTCTAGATAGAAACAACTAGCTTGTGTCTGTTACATGGTGTCTAGATAGAAACAACTAGCTTGTGTCTGTTACATGGTGTCTGGAGAGAAACAACTAGCTTGTGTCTGTTACACGGTGTCTAGATAGAAACAACTAGCTTGTGTCTGTTACATGGTGTCTGGAGAGAAACAACTAGCTTGTGTCTGTTACATGGTTTCTACAGAGAAACAACTAGCTTGTGTCTGTTACATGGTGTCTAGAGAAACAACCAGCTTGTGTCTGTTACATGGTGTCTAGAGAGAAACAACTAGCTTGTGTCTGTTACATGGTGTCTGGAGAGAAGCAACTAGCTTGTGTCTGTTACATGGTGTCTGGAGAAACAACTAGCTTGTGTCTGTTACATGGTGTCTAGCGAGAAACAACTAGCTTGTGTCTGTTACATGGTGTCTGGAGAGAAACAAGTAGCTTGTGTCTGTTACATGGTGTCTAGAGAAACAACTAGCTTGTGTCTGTTACATGGTGTCTGGAGAGAAACAACTAGCTTGTGTCTGTTACATGGTGTCAATAGAGAAACAACTAGCTTGTGTCTGTTACATGGTGTCTACAGAGAAACAAATAGCCTGTGTCTGTTACATGGTGTCTGGAGAGAAACAACTAGCTTGTGTCTGCTACATGGTGTCTAGAGAGAAACAACTAGCTTATGTCTGTTACATGGTGTCTAGATAGAAACAACTAGCTTGTGTCTGTTACATGGTGTCTGGAGAGAAACAACTAGCTTGTGTCTGTTACATGGTGTCTAGATAGAAACAAATAGCTTGTGTCTGTTACATGGTGTCTGGAGAGAAACAACTAGCTTGTGTCTGTTACATGGTGTCTACAGAGAAACAACTAGCTTGTGTCTGTTACATGGTGTCTAGATAGAAACAACTAGCTTGTGTCTGTTACATGGTGTCTAGAGAGAAACAACTAGCTTGTGTCTGTTACAGGGTTTCTACAGAGAAACAACTAGCTTGTGTCTGTTACATGGTGTCTAGAGAAACAACCAGCTTGTGTCTGTTACATGGTGTCTAGATAGAAACAACTAGCTTGTGTCTGTTACATGGTGTCTAGAGAGAAACAACTAGCTTGTGTCTGTTACAGGGTTTCTACAGAGAAACAACTAGCTTGTGTCTGTTACATGGTGTCTAGAGAAACAACCAGCTTGTGTCTGTTACATGGTGTCTAGAGAGAAACAACTAGCTTGTGTCTGTTACATGGTGTCTGGAAAGAAGCAACTAGCTTGTGTCTGTTACATGGTGTCAATAGAGAAACAACTAGCTTGTGTCTGTTACATGGTGTCTACAGAGAAACAACTAGCTTGTGTCTGTTACATGGTGTCTAGAGAGAAACAACTAGCTTGTGTCTGTTACATGGTGTCTGGAGAAACAACTAGCTTGTGTCTGTTACATGGTGTCTAGAGAGAAACAACTAGCTTGTGTCTGTTACATGGTGTCTGGAGAGAAACAAGTAGCTTGTGTCTGTTACATGGTGTCTAGAGAAACAACTAGCTTGTGTCTGTTACATGGTGTCTGGAGAGAAACAACTAGCTTGTGTCTGTTACATGGTGTCTGGAGAGAAACAACTAGCTTGTGTCTGTTACATGGTGTCTGGAGAAAAACAACTAGCTTGTGTCTGTTACATGGTGTCTAGAGAGAAACAACTAGCTTGTGTCTGTTACATGGTGTCTAGAGAGAAACAACTAGCTTGTGTCTGTTACATGGTGTCAGGAGAGAAACAACTAGCTTGTGTCTGTTACATGGTGTCTGGAGAGAAACAACTAGCTTGTGTCTGTTACATGGTGTCTGGAGAGAAACAACTAGCTTGTGTCTGTTACATGGTGTCTGGAGAGAAACAACTAGCTTGTGTCTGTTACATGGTGTCTACAGAGAAACAACTAGCTTGTGTCTGTTATATGTCTAGAGAGAAACAACTAGCTTGTGTCTGTTACATGGTGTCAATAGAGAAACAACTAGCTTGTGTCTGTTACATGGTGTCTGGAGAGAAACAACTAGCTTGTGTCTGTTACATGATGTCTGGAGAGAAACAACTAGCTTGTGTCTGTTACATGGTGTCTGGAGAGAAACAACTAGCTTGTGTCTGTTACATGGTGTCTGGAGAGAAACAACTAGCTTGTGTCTGTTACATGGTGTCTGGAGAGAACCAACTAGCTTGTGTCTGTTACATGGTGTCTAGAGAAACAACTAGCTTGTGTCTGTTACATGGTGTCTATAGAAACAACTAGCTATAAATGCTTCACAGAGTTCAAGTAACAGACACATCTCAACATCAACTGTTCAGAGGAGACTGCGTGAATCAGGCCTTCATGGCCGATTTGCTGCAAAGAAACCACTACTAAAGGACACCAATAAGAAGAAGAAACTTGCTTGGGCCAAGAAACATGAGCAATGGACAATAGACCAGTGGATATCTGTCCAAATTTGAGATTTCTTGTTCCAACCGCCGTGTCTTTGTGAGACGCAGAGTAGGTGAACGGATGATCTCCACATGTGTGGTTCCCACTGTGTAGCATGGAGGAGGAGGTGTTATGGTGTGGGGGTGCTTTGCTGGTGACACTGTAGGTGATTTATTTAGAATTAAAGGCACACTTAACCAGCATGGATAGCACAGCATTCTGCAGTGATACGCCATCCCATCTGGTTTGCGTCTAGTGGGACTATCATTTGTTTTTCAACAGGACAATGACCCAACACACATCCAGGCTGTGTAAGGGCTATTTGACCAAGAAGGAGAGTGATGGAGTGCTGCATCAGATGACCTGGTCTCCACAATCACTCGACCTCAACCCAATTGAGATGGTTTGGGATGAGTTGGAACGCAGAGTGAAGGAAAACCAGCCAACAAGTGCTCAGCATATGTTGGAACTCCTTCAAGACTGTTGGAAAAGCATTCCAGGTGAAGCTGGTTGAGAGAATGCCAAGAGTGTGCAAAGCTGTCATCAAGGCAAAGGGTGGCGACTTTGAAGAATCTAAAATCTAAAGTATATTTTCATTTGTTTAACACTTTTTTGGTTACTACATGATTCCATATGTGTTATTTTTTGTCTTCACTATTATTCTACAATGTAGAAAAACCCTTGAATGAATAGGTGTGTCCAAACTTTGCTACTGTTATTGAGCAGGTGATGAATAAAGAGAAATGTTACTATTATAGAACAGGTGATGAATAAAGAGAAATGTTACTATTATAGAGCAGGTGATGAATATAGAGAAATGTTACTATTATAGAACAGGTGATGAATATAGAGAAATGTTACTATTATAGAGCAGGTGATGAATATAGAGAAATGTTACTATTATAGAACAGGTGATGAATATAGAGAAATGTTACTATTATAGAGCAGGTGATGAATATAGAGAAATGTTACTATTATAGAGCAGGTGATGAATATAGAGTAATGTTACTATTATAGAGCAGGTGATGAATAAAGAGAAATGTACTCACCTCCACCTTGTCACGACCGTCTGAAGGAGGAGACCAATGCGCAGCGTTGCGAGTGAACATGATGATTTTATTAACTTAAGGCAACCACGAAGAAAACAACAAATGACGATCCGTGAAGTTCTATACTGAATACTACTAACAGCAACAAAGAAACAATAACCCACAACACAAAGTGAACTCACACAGTATAAATATGGCTCCCAATCAGAGATAACGAGCCGACAGCTGACACTCGTTACCTCCGATTGGGAGTCATACGACTAATCAAGAACAATAACCAAACATAGAAAATGCACAACCAGAAATCCCCAACATAGAAATACACCCAAACAATGAAACTAAACAACCCTGGCTCAAATATCAAGGTCCGTGGAGCCAGAGTGTCACACACCTTGTCCGAGGCTAGAGTATACCAGTGTCCTCAACAGCACTGAAACACACAGAGAGAACTATCATTATGTTACTGATATTAGGTCTTTTATACAGGATTAGTTAATGTTTGATATTGTGAGCTGCATAGGATTTGGAGGATGAGGACATTCCATGTATTTATTTCTGTCAAGGTGGGTGCCAGAAGGTCTGCGTGCCAAGACAGCTGGGGGGCCACTGGTGCTAATCTTAGAAGGAGTACGTGATGGAATATCCTGAATAGGGTGCAACACGATACCATATAGGGTGATGCTATTGTAGGAGATGAGTGATACTCAATAATGGTTGGCAACTGTTGGATGGAATTAGCTTGCAAAGAAGTATATAAACTAAGAGATTTCCTTTGTTCAGTTAGTTCAGATAGCAATGGGCCACCCACGTGCCTTTTGCTATGTGAACCCGGTACCGCAATATTAAATACTTTGAATCAACTCTCCATGTAAGTGTTTAAGTATCTTCTCGCATACTGAATTACTTGATGCCAGAGAAACTCATCATAACAGATACATATTGTAAACAGTGAGCAGTAACAAATAAAATATTTTCCTTATGAGTCTATTGACACAGTCGTGCGTCAATCTAATTAACATAAATACAAAAATCCCCAACAAAATCCGTCGGTTTAGGAGATATCTGTTTTTTTGCTGCGTCACAATTCACTGCATTTCGGCATTCCGTATCTGCAGTGGAAAGTGTGTTTTGCTCTACGTGCCACTGGACTCGTCTGAAAGTAATAATATGAATATGTTATGTTATCGGGGTTATAGTACTATGCCAAAGTAAATAACATCAATTAACTTTTTATTTTTTATCACACAGACAGGGGTCCTAAAATTCCAAATCAAATAGCTTGATGATCCATGGAATAACTAAAACTAAAACAATTCAATTTGAATAGAACCCCCCTTCACTTTTAGAGGATTTATTAAACTATACTGATATTAAACCCTATAGATAATAAACCATACAGATATTCAACTATACAGATATGAAACCATGCAGATATTAAACCATGTAGATATTAAACCATAAAATATTTGACCATATAGATATTAAACCATATTGATATTAAACCATACAAATATTAAACTATATAGATATTAAACCATAAAGATATTTGACCATACAGATATTAAACCATATAGATATTAAACCATATATATATATTAAACCATACAGATACTAAACTATACAGATATTAAACCATATAGATATTAAACCATACAGATATTAAACCATACAGATATTAAACCATATAGATATTAAACCATACAGATATTAAACCATATAGATATTAAACCATACAGATATTAAACCATACAGATATTAATCTATATAGATATTTATCAATGTAGATATTATTATAACCAACACAATTCCAGTCAATATATACGATTGTAAGATATACTGTAGCCTACCATGACTATATCCAACCCAACTCCAAATACTGTGGCCTACCATGACTATATCCAACCTAACTCCAAATACTGTAGCCTACCATGACTATATCCAACCCAACTCCAAATACTGTAGCCTACCATGACTATATCCAACCTAACTCCAAATACTGTAGCCTACCATGACTATATCCAACTATATCCAACCTAACTCCAAATACTGAAGCCTACCATGACTATATCCAACCCAACTCCAAATACTGTAGCCTACCATGACTATATCCAACCTAACTCCAAATACCGTAGCCTACCATGACTATATCCAACCCAACTCCAAATACTGTGGCCTACCATGACTATATCCAACCTAACTCCAAATACTGTGGCCTACCATGACTATATCCAACCCAACTCCAAATACTGTGGCCTACCATGACTATATCCAACCTAACTCCAAATACTGTGGCCTACCATGACTATATCCAACCCAACTCCAAATACTGTAGCCTACCATGACTATATCCAACCCAACTCCAAATACTGTGGCCTACCAAGACTATATCAAACTATATCCAACCCAACTCCAAATACTGTGGCCTACCATGACTATATCCAACTATATCCAACCCAACTCCAAATACTGTAGCCTACCATGACTATATCCAACCTAACTCCAAATACTGTGGCCTACCATGACTATATCCAACCTAACTCCAAATACTGTAGCCTACCAAGACTTTGCTGGTGTAATTTTCAAAGCATTTCCGTTAACTGTACGGTCCAGACAGATTGGTGTACAATGTATTTGGTTTGGTTTGACTGGTGGGGGACGTTAGGATTGAAAGAAGCGTGGCCATGCCTAGTTCAGCTTTGACTGGTGGGGGACGTTTGACTGGTGGGGGACGTTAGGATTGGATGAAGCCTGGCCACGCCTAGTTCAGCTTTGACTGCTAGGTGTTTTGCTATTGATTAGCTTTACAATTTGGATTTAGTAGCAAGGCTGTACAATTAATTGAATTCAGATCAAAATTGTGATATTGATATGTGCAATATCCGTATTTCAAGAGACTGTGGTTTGACCCTATTGACCTATCAACTGTCTGGTAGAGCTCTGTAATAGGCCTGTTTAACTGAAAACACTGGATAATCTCAAAACATGGTTAAAACTGTCCAATTCCCTTACAAAAATTGTCAATTGGACAGGTGCCAATGGCAAGCAAGCCCTGAAAATAAATTCTAAAACACAGGCAGCCAGTGCAGAGACCTTAAAACCGGTGTAATGTGTGCTCTCCGTCTGGTAACACAGGCAGCCAGTGGTGACGGTGTGGTGGTGGTGGTGATGGGCAGATTCTTAAAACCGGTGTAATGTGTGCTCTCCGTCTGGTAACACAGGCAGCCAGTGGTGACGGTGTGGTGGTGGTGGTGATGGGCAGAGACCTTAAAACCGGTGTAATGTGTGCTCTCTGTCTCTCTTGATCAGTACCCGTACTGCAGCCTTCTGTATGTTTTGCTGTTGACCAGACGCTATAATGGCACAGATATGAAGATGAGTCCTCTATCTCCATGGGCATTACCCTAATCTTAACACTCACTAAAGTATACTTAACAGTAACATAACCCTTGTTCCCAAACCTAACCTGAATTATTTCGACCTGGTGAGTCCACACTTCCTTGGTTTTAGCCATATTTATGACTAAAAAGAGAAGACGTTTTACGATCTGAATTCTTTGTATCTCTTCAATTCAGATCATAAAACGTCTTCTCTTTTTAGTCATGAACATGGCTACACTTCCTTCAGCCCAACAGTTTTCGCCACCCTCTACTTTGCCGCGGACGGACACTATTTTCACCCCACTTCCATACAGCTACGATTTCCGTAACAATTTAGGAGAGTATTTTCACTAACCCTAACCTTAACTAATTCTCCTAACCTACTTTTGTAACTTCTCCTAACCTGCTACGAAACAGTCACTTCCATATCGAAGTAAAATAGTTTGTCTGCCACGGACACCACCCTATGGCACCACCACACCCCAGACTACAAGCCCTGTCTGATCAGACAACAACGCACAGATGATGAGACATCGTAGACTTCCCGCACTCGGTTTTGAGCCTGCACTTGAATTCGCCCCGTTTCTGGGCTTTCTTATTAAGATTATGTTCCGATAATAAAATAGTGTCAAAGTTGCGTCAATTCAAATCTGGCATTAGGAACAAAAGAGGTCAACACGACTTCTAAGATATACTAGTTATTTTAATTAATGCAAAAACCTTCAATGGTAAATATGATGTTTCGTATATACGGGCTCTTTGAAATACCTAGCAGGGCACTCCAGAGAACTAATCCATTGTTTCAGATTCAATACTCAAATACTCCGACAGAGAGAGTTTCCCACCTCTCTGCTGGCCAATTAGAGTAAAGACTTGAGCGTGGTTTAGACTTACTCAGCCAATCCGTTGGCGCACCCCTGTTGCCAGGCATAAGTCCATATCATAACAACCTGTCATAGTGAGAAGAGCCAGCTCCCTTAGACACCATTCCTACGTCCAAGGAAGGTTCACAGATCACAAAGAACCAGTATATTCCAGTATCTGGAGATACAAATCCCTATCTCATCTTACCCCCCAAAACAGCTCTTCACATCAATCACAGCTTGCCAGGTGTCACAACCTACATTAGCACAGTCCAGAATGCATTCTTTCTAAGTTAGTCATCCCATTAATTATGAAAATAATAAATCTCTCACAATCCCCCTTTTCACACCTACTAAGGTGTGATTCAAAAAATAAGAAAACACAGGGTGTCATTCATTATAATACAATACAAACAAAAAGAATCACACTTTTATTAATAGGCCATAATGATACTAAAAAATTTAAACCCTCAGTCCATCTACACCCAACTTGCAAATTGTTACCAGTCATCAAAGAACTTCAAACCATCACATAAGGAAAGACAAACATTCACATGGTTAACTTGATTAATAAAGCATAAAACACATGATTAATAGAACACAAAACATAAGATTATTAAAACATAAAACACAAACAGAGAAGTATATTTTGGCCCCCTTTAGACACCCTCTAGTGTCACTCCACCAAGCCTGGTAGGTCATATCCTTCATTCCTTAGGTCGGAGTCCAGGATTGGGCCGTATCTCACCATCTGTTGGGAAACCACCTTCCCCATCTCCTTTCTCACCAAACCTCAGACACAGGAAATAAGACAACATCTACAAAGAACAAGTATACCCATAGAAGCTATAACTTCACCCAGAATAGTTACAACAATAGTTTTCCATTTACCAAATATGTTATCAAACCAACCGTTTATGGAGCTATCAATACCAGAGTTCTCAGCCAGTTCGTTCGTCAGCGTAGTTACTCCCCTGAAGCTCTTTTGTTACGGACCCGTCCGGTGCTATATTGTTTGAGGATGAAAATACAGCACATATATCCAAACAGAACACAAACTCCTTCCCGCTCAGCCAAAAGCATATCTAAAGCTATTCTATTCTGCCATGTCATTAAGCTAGTTGCCGCTGTCTGCTCAGCTAATCCCTTTATTGCATCACGAGTGTGGTTTATAAATCTTTGCTGGTTATAGTAAATATAATTTATCCAATCTACGTTTTTATTAATTGTTGACCACCAAAAAAGACTTGATTCAAACTCAGCTGCGATCTGATTCCTAGCTTTTGAATTGTTCTGGAACCCCTCGAGGTACTCCTATCCCATCAAAGGATCCTTTCATCAAAGGATCCCGGGAGGAGGTCCTACTTTCTACGTGACAACTCACCAGTCTCTGACACGTTTGATTATTTGCGTATGTAGGTGAATTCACAATCAGTTATCACCACACATCCATCAGATGTCAGCACGGGCCTGGTTTTGGTTCCTAAAATCCTCTGGCTGCAACAAAGAGGAGAGATTAGTCATGGTCTCTTTTAGTTGTGATATTCTCTGTGTAGGAGCAGGAGCTAAGATGCCCTACTCTGTATCCTATCTTACTAGTCCTAGAAAAACAATTAGAATCCCCTGAGACTTCAAACGTAGGCAACCTAGGTCGGAATGACTTTGTTATCAGGGGATACAGATAGTTCAAGTTACTACAAGACTCTTTCACCACATTCCCAGGTGGCTTGCATGGAGGATAAACCTGTTTTTGCGTACTTCAGACTTTCAGACAGTACCTACCCTTCTATGGGTCGCACTGCCATTTCTGGTAATTCCCTACTTTCACAATACTACACTTGTCCCTAAACTGTTTATGGAGATTTACATATCGCCCTCGCTCGGTATGAGCAACTACATAGTCCCAGGATGTACATGGTGACATACATATGGTGATGTCCTTCCCTAAAGTCCCTAGTACTTCCCCTTTCCCTACGTCTAGCTGTCTCCTATGCCTTCGTAGACTGTGCTCAGGTATTATTTTATCAACTTGTTTTAGGTTAACTACTACTTCTGGCTGATCAGGAGGGTTTGAGTGTGTTAGGAATATGGCCCCCACAATCAGACAGCTACCTAGCGTCAGGAGACCTGTGAATCCCCACCCTCGCCCTGAGAACATGTCAGACGCCAACCCATTGCTTCACCTTCTACCGAACTCACACAGGGATGATCAGACAGGGTAAGGGAATCTTCGTTAAGGAGCCAACCCCCGAGCCCTAATGGTGATCGGTTCTTTCTCCTAACTCTGTGTTTGTTCATCAGGTGTAACTGGGTTTACCTTTTTGCAGTGTGTGACATGCACCCAGATGGATCTAATAGGACTTGATAGGGCCCTTCCCAACAGGCCTGCTTCCAGTTTTTCTTCTTTTAGGGGCTGGATCCACACCCAGTCTCCTGGTGAGATAGAGTGGGTCACCTTCTCCTTTAGTTCACCTGTGGGGCACAAAACCTCTGACATACAGGTGTGGTTAATAAACTATCTTCACACATACATGTTGAGCTCTCAATTTCTATTTTTATTTTTTATTTTTTTTAAAGTATTTTTTTATTTAATCCTATCATTATTATTTAATCCTATCACTCCCCCTTTTTGACACATGATTTGCCCATGTGTCAATATTACCACCTTTCTAAACCATCCCTTAGGTAATTTATCATCCAATTGCCATGCCTTTCATTTTTGAGATTGTCTTTTGCTTCTTTATTGCTCCTCCCACTTCCTTTGTATTTTATGGCAGCAAAATTCGACTTTCATCCAGTTCAGAATCAATTAGTAATCAATCATCAATCTCTTATCTTGTAAAAACACTCATGTTTAGTTCAAACTCTGTTCTACCCAGGCTCTCCCGGGCTTGACCTGAAGACTAATTGTTGGACATGACAAGTCTATTTTTAGGTCACCTAAGTCTTCTGTCTAGCAACAAAGAATAAAAATCTCTATGTTCATGATTAACCCAGTTATATCTAATAGCCCACCAAAAAACCTCATCATCTTTAAATCACGACCAATGTCATATCCCTCTTTACTCTCTACCATTTGGATAACATCCCTGATGTATATCTGCCTCCTTAGAGTTCCAAATTACTTTACCATGGGCTGCCATTGCCTTCCCATAGATAAGATCACTTAATTTACCCGTATGCAGTACATAATGGAGTACCCAAGCTTTACAGCAGTTTATCATTACCAAAAAGCTCATCATTTGTTTTTTGTTTAACGGTTTTGGCGCTTCAAGTATAGCAGTTTTCCTGGATGAGTTTAACATTCGCCCCTCCTGAGTTATAGTGTGTCCTAGGTAAATGACCTCGCTCTGCCAAAGTTGAAGTTTCTTTTTGCTCACTTTGTGTCCCTGTTCTGCCAGGAAGGTTAACAATTGGATTGTATCCCTCTTACATCCCTCCTGAGTGGGATTAGCCAATAGAATATAATCTACATAAACTAACATTTTACTTCCTTCCCTAGGTTCAAACTTTCCCAAATTCCTAGTTATAGCCTGGGCTAAGATTGTAAGACTTTCCGAGTAGCCTTGAGGCATCCTAGCGTAAGTCCATTTCCGTCCCTGAAAAGTAAAGCCAAACCACCCCTGACTATCCGGATGAACTGGGATACTAAAGAAATCATTAGCTAAATCTATCACTGTAAAATAGGAGTTCTCTGGTTTCAATTGGTTCAGCAATGTATGTGGATCTGGTACACATGGAGCTCTGGGAATTATATTTCTATTAACCCCCTGCAAGTCCATGACCATCCTCCAGTCGGCGCTAGGTGCCGCCTTTTTAACAGGAAATACTGGAGAGTTGCATTGTGTCTCATCTCCAGGAATTATCACCCCTCCCTTAAGTAAATGCTCAAATGTAGGTGTTATCCCTTTTATTGCTTCTGGTTTCATAGGATATTGCTTTTGGTATGGTCTATTATCGGATCGATGAATCACTTGTACTGGAGCTACCCCCTTAATTAGTCCTACATCTGCTGGTCCTTGTGACCATAATTTGAACGGAATTGCTGCTAACTCAGCCTCCTGTTCCTGAGTTAAGAAAATCTCTTCCTGTCATCCATTAAAACTTGTCTCCAAGAGGACCCCGGGCAGGGTTTTTGCTCTCCAATTCAACTTTCTTCTATATCTCCCAGTGGAGTGGCCATACTGATCCCCATTTGGTGTATTCTGCCAGTCAGTAATGTTTTCCCCCTGTTTTATCCATTTACCTAGTGATACCCATTCCTCTGAATGTTCTTTCACTAGGGCAACATGGGGGCTCCACCTTTCTCTGTACAGCCTCTGGCTCTGTGAACCCATTTTAACCCAATTTGAAAAACAACAACCACAAATAGCCAGGCCTCACTCAATTTGGTAGCTCACTTTTATGACCTAAATACTGCCTAACTGGGATGAGCTAATCTCTTTCTCCTGGTTATAATCTAAAGATGGTAGTATACACAAAACATGATACAGATATCCCCAGTCTTAACCCATCAATAATTGTTTGTATCAATCTAATTCCTCATAACTAATCCATTAAACCACTCAAAATTCCTCGAGTATACAATGATTATTTAATTGATTACCCTAACTCTGCTACATGTGATCTCATCTCAAATGATCCATTATCAATTATTTGTTCAACCCCCTAGGAAAATCTGTCTCCCCTTCTATTGTTCCTGTCCCCACTGTTTCACCAATCCAGAACCCACCACAGGCTGGCGCCATTTCCCCAGCACAACAGCCAATGCATACTTTCATCCTAACCAAAATAAATTATCGTTCTAAAATTGTCCAACTATTTTGTATTTTCCCGCTAACCCATTTCAGTTCGCTATTCAATTTCTTTAACTGTTCTCTCTGATTAGGCCCTAATTAATAAAACAAATACTTGCTATTGTTTATCAGCACACACTTAATGACATTCCTATTATCTGAACTATGTCCTGTCTCTTATCTCTCCTCCCCCTCTCCTGCTCCTTCCTGCATTATGGGGGAGGCGCGGGAAATGTCCCTACAATCTTCCTTCTTAGGAAATAATGTCATTCGTACTTGTAACATATTTTCATAGACCTATCTAGAATACTACTAAAGCTATCTTATGCAACTTTTAATATACGTAAAAACTCTCTCTCTCCACCCATTCCCTATTGAATAAGTGAGTTTTTTCTATTTAACCCCAAAACACGCTACAAATAGTCCATTCAACATTACCAAACCAACTACTCCATCGTACCCATTCAATCAACACATCAGCAGTGGAATTTACACTCATAAATGCAGATTGTTACTCCATGCCTTGAAATGATAAATAGATTTCCACCAATAGCACCATTACAATGATTTCTCATCTTACCCTCTAACACAAAATGAAGTTCCCTCACTGTACTACGTTAGCTCTACCATGATAATTAGTTCAGTTTAACCCTCTATTTGCTTTGTACTATATTATACATTACGTCTAAAACAACATCACTTATGGTCAGTTTATTCCACCATCACATGATCCAACAACGCCACAACCTTAAACTCATATGGGGCGGCAGGCAGCCTAGTGATCAATAGCGCCGCGCCAACAACCGAGAGGTCGCCGGTTCCAATCCCCGAGCCGACCAGGCAAAAAATCTGCCGATGTGCCCTCGAGCAAGGCACTCAACCCCAATTGCTCCCATAAATCGCTCTGGACAAGAGCGTCCGCCAAATTACCAAAAATGCAAATGTAAATGTTCTCTACTCTCTCACCCATGACGCACGTCTACGCTCGGGTGAGCAAGTTTAGAACATTCTCTCGTCAGATACCCACATGCGTTCCCAGCCAACTCCCAGTCCCTCCTGGCTCCAAATGCCACACTTTCGCTCTCTCCAGCCCCTCCCCTCGCAACTCTACTTCTTTCCCGTTCAGGGGGAACAGGCTTTTTGAGGAGTGAGGAGCTGTTTCTCGTTTTAGCGCGTTTCCAATATTCTGCCGTTATTCAAAGTACTTTAGTCTATTTATTTAAATCAAATAATTCCCACCTAATTAGTTAAAGTTGGTGCACGTTTATTTCAGCCTTAATTATTTGAAAGCAGTATTCTTACAGTGCCACACATCAAATGGTATATTGAACAAATAAACCCAAGTGTTTTAATTAATTAACCAATGGTTGTTATATCAAATCAAGCGCCACACCATATCACTTCAATTTACTTATTTAAAACCAGTACTATGCTATGTCAAACATCAAATGTTATATTTCAAATATATCAGTTCAAACTTTTTAGTTCAGTCACACTCATTCATCACTTTTCATTTCATGTTTTCGATTGTCACTGACGGGTTATATGGTTTGAGTAACCACAAATCCAACATTTATTCCCAAATTATACCGTTTGAACAGCCACAAACGTCTTAATATAAAGGTTTATTATTTTTAATAACCCCTATTCACTATTTTATTTCGTCTGTGATCATTCGCGCACTCATGCATACAACAACACCCAGTGTCTCCCTGATCCTAGCCGTATCTAGCCCTCTGATACGTGTCAGTAGCGTAACACTATCTAAAATTTAAGTGCCCGTTATGATCCTAGCCGTATCTCAGTGGAAATGTGCCACAACGTTACACTTTGATCAATTAATCCCTGTATCTCACAGTTCCACCATTTGTGGTCCAGAGACTTCAGTATGCTCCTTGATCCTAGCCATATCTCTCTGAATATGTGTCAAAGGAACAATACTCAACTAAAATTTTGGCGCTCCTCTGATCCTAGCCATATCTCTCTGGATATGTGTCAGTAGCCAACGCCCTTAGCCAATAATTTCCTGTGTCTCCAGTTCTCACCCCTGGTGATCCTAGCCTGGAGACTTCAGTATTTTCTCAGAACCTAGCCATATCTCTCTGGATATGTGTCAAAGAAACAATACTCAACTAGAATTTTGGCGCTCCTCTGATCCTAGCCATATCTCGATGGATATGTGTCAGTAGCCAACGCCCTTAGCCAATAATTCCCTGTATCTCCGAACCTTAGCCGTATCCTCGTAGTTACGGACCTTGCCGGTAGATGTCAGTATTGTCTCCTGAACCTAGCCGTATCCATAGTTACGGACCTTGCCGGTAGAACCAATACTCTACGGTACCAAGGTTTAAACATCACATTCATCACAGGTTTGCATGTCACAATATTGTGCTTATCTACTCATAATAGTTTCATAATTTAGTTCACTTACATCAGACAGGTGTTTCACAAAATTAATTTGGATAAAGCCAATGTGCAGATCTTTAGTTATTTAACAATAGGTATCTGCTTACCTTCTTTAAGTGGTCCGGACTTTTTGTGAAACACACTGTCCAATGAAAGAGGTGACCAAATGGGCCGGACATTACCCAGCGAAGTCCCTTCTACCAGATCACGTCGAGTGTCACCAATTGTCAAAGTTGCGTCAATTCAAATCTGGCATTAGGAACAAAAGAGGTCAACACGACTTCTAAGATATACTAGTTATTTTAATTAATGCAAAAACTTTCAATGGTAAATATGATGTTTCGTATATACGGGCTCTTTGAAATAACTCGCAGGGCACTCCAGAGAACTAATCCATTGTTTCAGATTCAAATTATCAAATACTCCGACAGAGAGAGTTTCCCACCTCTCTGCTGGCCAATTAGAGTAGAGACTTGAGCGTGGTTTAGACTTACTCAGCCAATCCGTTGATGCACCCCTGTTGCCAGGCATAAGTCCATATCATAACAACCTATCATAGTGAGAAGAGCCAGCTCCCTTAGACACCATTCCTACGTCCAAGGAAGGTTCACAGATCACAAAGAACCAGTATATTCCAGTATCTGGAGATACAAATCCCTATCTCATCTTACCCCCCAAAACAGCTCTTCACATCAATCACAGCTTGCCAGGTGTCACAACCTACATTAGCACAGTCCAGAATGCATTCTTTCTAAGTTAGTCATCCCATCAATTATGAAAATAATAAATCTCTCACAATAGCCTATAGGTTAATAACGAAGGAATAATGTTGAGGCCTACCTGTCGTTTTCAAAGAAACACTGATGTACAGAATCCAGAAACACCAGGCCGCCGAGGTCGGAAAGGTCTTCATTTCACTAACAAAAGAAGTGTGACTCCAAGGTAAAGCTGTTTGTAACTGCTGAATAAAACTGTTAGGAGTTTAGAAAATTAACTAAAACAGTAGAAAAGCTAATTTGGCAACGAACAGAATGTAACACGGCGTCTGTTCCAGGAAATAACGTCGGAAAGGGTGGTGGAGTTTCACACTTTACTTTCACTTTCACTTGCTGTACTTCTTGTTGCATCTCATTTCGCGATATCTTGCTCCATCTAGTGTTCTGATATGGAAACTACCTTCATGTCAAATGTCCTAAAACACATCCGTCAACTAATGTCAATCATGAAATAAATGTGACAAGTAGGCTGTAGTAAATATTTCAACTAGTAACAACTTGCGATGTTCAATATTAGAAATATACTCAACCTGGAATGGAGCATTTAGAAGATACATGAAGGAAAGTGAGTGAAATTAAACATGGAGTGATTTTAATGTCATTAAGAACAAATTTAAAAACAGGCTACATGATTGAGGAAAATCATTTATTTCATTCTATATGCTACAAAGAATGCTACAAAGACAAAAGCAATATCTTCCCTAGATGATTAATTGAAAAATAATGGTTTTGCACAAAACGACCACAATAAAACAAAAGGGCAACATTAGTTTCATGTTTAAATAAAATAAAATAATGCTGAACTACTATAGACCAAAATGGGAAAATAAAGAAAATCATTATAATAATTGAATTCTCCTCTCCTGTATGTTTTCTAACTCTGTAACATGTAACGGTATAACATTATACTGAACCTGTAACAATAATGTCTGAACCATAACACCTATCAGTGTATCTGTTTAGACATGAAAAGTTAAGGCATTTACAATGTATCAACCATAATGCTATACAGAATATGACCAGTATATGACTGCTGTTAAAGGACAGCTGCTGAATGAATAATACAACACACAATATATTAAAACACATTCAAATAAGAAAAATACATCTAGCAGTTAATATATCACATTTGATCAAATGGAGGTAAAATGTAAAAACATACAGCATTGGGTCTCACAGTTCTATATTAGAATCCAATGAGTTCCATTCTGATGGTTGTTATGGTGATCAAGGGATCTCAGCCTCACTCTTCTTCAACACGATCACCTGTTCAACACAGAAGTAGTTAATCAGATTGGTCATGTATTTACTTATCCAATACAGTACCACTTAGAAATTGAAATCATATCAGATGATTTACTAGTCAAGACTGTGCTACTTAGAATCCTATCAAATTATTTCCAATGAATGTCCAGCTCTCCCATATCAATAGCAGGGCTATTTACTCCTTATGTCCAGCTCTCCCATATCAATAGCAGGGCTATTTACTCCTTATGTTAAGCTCTCCCATATCAATACCAGGGCTATTTACTCCTTATGTCCAGCTCTCCCATATCAATACCAGGGCTATTTACTCCTTATGTCCAGCTCTCCCATATAAATACCAGGGCTATTTACTCCTCATGTCCAGCTCTCCCATATCAATACCAGGGCTATTTACTCCTTATGTCCAGCTCTCCCATATCAATACCAGGGCTATTTACTCCTTATGTCCAGCCCTCCCATATCAATACCAGGGCTATTTACTACTTATGTCCAGCTCTCCCATATCAATACCAGGGCTATTTACTCCTTATGTCCAGCTCTCCCATATCAATAGCAGGGCTATTTACTCCTTATGTCCAGCTCTCCCATATCAATACCAGGGCTATTTACTCCTTATGTCCAGCTCTCCCATATCAATTCCAGGGCTATTTACTCCTTATGTCCAGCTCTCCCATATCAATACCAGGGCTATTTAATCCTTATATCCAGCTCTCCCATATCAATACCAGGGCTATTTACTCCTTATTTATGTCCAGCTCTCCCGCATCAATACCAGGGCTATTTACTCCTTATTTATGTCCAGCTCTCCCGCATCAATACCAGGGCTATTTACTCCTTATGTCCAGCTCTCCCATATCAATACCAGGGCTATTTAGTCCTTAAGTCCAGCTCTCCCATATCAATACCAGGGCTATATACTCCTTATTTCCAGCTCTCCCATATCAATACCAGGGCTATTTAGTGCTTATTTCCAGCTCTCCCATATCAATCCCAGGGCTATTTACTCCTTATGTCCAGCTGTCCCATATCAATACCAGGGCTATTTACTCCTTATTTATGTCCAGCTCTCCCGCATCAATACCAGGGCTATTTACTCCTTATTTATGTCCAGCTCTCCCATATCAATACCAGGGCTATTTACTCCTTATGTCCAGCTCTCCCATATCAATTCCTGGGCTATTTACTCCTTATGTCCAGCTCTCCCATATCAATACCAGGGCTATTTACTCCTTATGTCCAGCTCTCCCATATCAATACCAGGGCGATTTACTCCTTATGTCCAGCTCTCCCATATCAATACCAGTGCTATTTAGTCCTTAAGTCCAGCTCTCCCATATCAATACCAGGGCTATTTACTCCTTATGTCCAGCTCTCCCATATCAATACCAGGGCTATTTACTCCTTATATCCAGCTCTCCCATATCAATACCAGGGCTATTTAGTCCTTAAGTCCAGCTCTCCCATATCAATACCAGGGCTATATACTCCTTATTTCCAGCTCTCCCATATCAATACCAGGGCTATTTAGTGCTTATTTCCAGCTCTCCCTTATCAATCCCAGGGCTTTTTACTCCTTATGTCCAGCTGTCCAATATCAATACCAGGGCTATTTACTCCTTATTTATGTCCAGCTCTCCCGCATCAATACCAGGGCTATTTACTCCTTATTTATGTCCAGCTCTCCCGCATCAATACCAGGGCTATTTACTCCTTATGTCCAGCTCTCCCATATCAATACCAGGGCTATTTACTCCTTATGTCCAGCTCTCCCATATCAATACCAGGGCTATTTACTCCTTATGTCCAGCTCTCCCATATCAATACCAGGGCGATTTACTCCTTATGTCCAGCTCTCCCATATCAATACCAGTGCTATTTAGTCCTTAAGTCCAGCTCTCCCATATCAATACCAGGGCTATTTACTCCTTATGTCCAGCTCTCCCGCATCAATACCAGGGCTATTTACTCCTTATATCCAGCTCTCCCATATCAATACCAGGGCTATTTAGTCCTTAAGTCCAGCTCTCCCATATCAATACCAGGGCTATATACTCCTTATTTCCAGCTCTCCCATATCAATACCAGGGCTATTTAGTGCTTATTTCCAGCTCTCCCTTATCAATCCCAGGGCTTTTTACTCCTTATGTCCAGCTGTCCAATATCAATACCAGGGCTATTTACTCCTTATTTATGTCCAGCTCTCCCGCATCAATACCAGGGCTATTTACTCCTTATTTATGTCCAGCTCTCCCGCATCAATACCAGGGCTATTTACTCCTTATGTCCAGCTCTCCCATATCAATACCAGGGCTATTTACTCCTTAAGTCCAGCTCTCCCATATCAATACCAGGGCTATTTACTCCTTATGTCCAGCTCTCCCATATCAATACCAGGGCTATTTAGTCCATAAGTCCAGCTCTCCCATATCAATACCAGGGCTATTTACTCCTTATGTCCAGCTCCCATATCAATACCAGGGCTATTTAGTCCTTAAGTCCAGCTCTCCCATATCAATACCAGGGCTATATACTCCTTATTTCCAGCTCTCCCATATCAATACCAGGGCTATTTAGTGCTTATTTCCAGCTCTCCCATATCAATCCCAGGGCTATTTACTCCTTATGTCCAGCTGTCCCATATCAATACCAGGGCTATTTACTCCTTATTTATGTCCAGCTCTCCCATATCAATACCAGGGCTATTTACTCCTTATTTATGTCCAGCTCTCCCATATCAATACCAGGGCTATTTACTCCTTATGTCCAGCTCTCCCATATCAATACCAGGGCTATTTACTCCTTATGTCCAGCTCTCCCATATCAATACCAGGGCTATTTACTCCTTATGTCGAGCTCTCCCATATCAATACCAGGGCTATTTACTCCTTATTTCCAGCTCTCCCATATCAATACCAGGGCTATTTAGTACTTATGACCAGCTCTCCCATATCAATACCAGGGCTATTTACTCCTTATGTCCAGCTCTCCCATATCAATACCAGGGCTATTTACTCCTTATGTCCAGCTCTCCCATATCAATACCAGGGCTATTTACTCCTTATGTCCAGCTCTCCCATATCAATACCAGGGCTATTTACTCCTTATGTCCAGCTCTCCCATATCAATACCAGGGCGATTTACTCCTTATGTCCAGCTCTCCCATATCAATACCAGGGCTATTTAGTCCTTAAGTCCAGCTCTCCCATATCAATACCAGGGCTATTTACTCCTTATGTCCAGCTCTCCCATATCAATACCAGGGCTATTTACTCCTTATTTATGTCCAGCTCTCCCGCATCAATACCAGGGCTATTTACTCCTTATTTATGTCCAGCTCTCCCGCATCAATACCAGGGCTATTTACTCCTTATGTCCAGCTCTCCCATATCAATACCAGGGCTATTTAGTCCTTAAGTCCAGCTCTCCCATATCAATACCAGGGCTATATACTCCTTATTTCCAGCTCTCCCATATCAATACCAGGGCTATTTAGTGCTTATTTCCAGCTCTCCCATATCAATCCCAGGGCTATTTACTCCTTATGTCCAGCTGTCCCATATCAATACCAGGGCTATTTACTCCTTATTTATGTCCAGCTCTCCCGCATCAATACCAGGGCTATTTACTCCTTATTTATGTCCAGCTCTCCCGCATCAATACCAGGGCTATTTACTCCTTATGTCCAGCTCTCCCATATCAATACCAGGGCTATTTAGTCCTTAAGTCCAGCTCTCCCATATCAATACCAGGGCTATTTACTCCTTATTTATGTCCAGCTCTCCCGCATCAATACCAGGGCTATTTACTCCTTATGTCCAGCTCTCCCATATCAATACCAGGGCTATTTACTCCTTATGTCCAGCTCTCCCATATCAATACCAGGGCTATTTACTCCTTATTTTCAGCTCTCCCATATCAATACCAGGGCTATTTACTCCTTATGTCCAGCTCTCCCACATCAATACCAGGGCTATTTACTCCTTATGTCCAGCTCTCCCGCATCAATACCAGGGCTATTTACTCCTTATGTCCAGCTCTCCCATATCAATACCAGGGCTATTTACTCCTTATGTCCAGCTCTCCCATATCAATACCAGGGCTATTTAGTCCTTATTTCCAGCTCTCCCATATCAATACCAGGGCTATTTACTCCTTATGTCCAGCTCTCCCATATCAATACCAGGGCTATTTACTCCTTATGAACAGCTCTCCCATATCAATACCAGGGCTATTTACTCCTTATGTCCAGCTCTCCCATATCAATAGCAGGGCTATTTACTCCTTATGTCCAGCTCTCCCATATCAATACCAGGGCTATTTACTCCTTATGTCCAGCTCTCCCATATCAATACCAGGGCTATTTACTCCTTATGTCCAGCTCTCCCATATCAATACCAGGGCTATTTACTCCTTATGTCCAGCTCTCCCATATCAATACCAGGGCTATTTACTCCTTATGTCGAGCTCTCCCATATCAATACCAGGGCTATTTACTCCTTATTTCCAGCTCTCCCATATCAATACCAGGGCTATTTAGTACTTATGACCAGCTCTCCCATATCAATACCAGGGCTATTTACTCCTTATGTCCAGCTCTCCCATATCAATACCAGGGCTATTTACTCCTTATGTCCAGCTCTCCCATATCAATACCAGGGCTATTTACTCCTTATGTCCAGCTCTCCCATATCAATACCAGGGCTATTTACTCTTTATGTCCAGCTCTCCCATATCAATACCAGGGCGATTTACTCCTTATGTCCAGCTCTCCCATATCAATACCAGGGCTATTTAGTCCTTAAGTCCAGCTTTCCCATATCAATACCAGGGCTATTTACTCCTTATGTCCAGCTCTCCCATATCAATAGCAGGGCTATTTACTCCTTATGTCCAGCTCTCCCATATCAATACCAGGGCTATTTACTCCTTATGTCCAGCTCTCCCATATCAATACCAGGGCTATTTACTCCTTATGTCCAGCTCTCTCATATCAATACCAGGGCTATTTACTCCTTATGTCCAGCTCTCCCATATCAATACCAGGGCTATTTACTCCTTATGTCCAGCTCTCCCATATCAATACCAGGGCTATTTACTCCTTATGTCGAGCTCTCCCATATCAATACCAGGGCTATTTACTCCTTATTTCCAGCTCTCCCATATCAATACCAGGGCTATTTAGTACTTATGACCAGCTCTCCCATATCAATACCAGGGCTATTTAATCCTTATGTCCAGCTCTCCCATATCAATACCAGGGCTATTTACTCCTTATGTCCAGCTCTCCCATATCAATACCAGGGCTATTTACTCCTTATGTCCAGCTCTCCCATATCAATACCAGGGCTATTTACTCCTTATGTCCAGCTCTCCCATATCAATACCAGGGCGATTTACTCCTTATGTCCAGCTCTCCCATATCAATACCAGGGCTATTTACTCCTTATGTCCAGCTCTCCCATATCAATACCAGGGCTATTTACTCCTTATATCCAGCTCTCCCATATCAATACCAGGGCTATTTACTCCTTATGTCCAGCTCTCTCATATCAGTACCAGTGCTATTTACTCCTTATGTCCAGCTCTCCCATATCAATAGCAGGGCTATTTACTCCTTATGTCCAGCTCTCTCATATCAATACCTGGGCTATTTACTCCTTATCAATACCCAGGCTATTTACTGCTAAATGCATGAATTTATATCAGTTACATTACATATTTTGGTAGTTGACCTAATCCATCCTAAGCGGTAACATACTATGGGTCACTCTGTGTTAATACCATATTTTGCCCCTGCAGCTGTTGTGTTGTAAGGTAGAAACTCACCTAATTGGTCTTGGTGTGTCTTCCTGGGTACCCTGGTTTCCCCTAAACAGACAGTTATCAACACTTTAAACATGGTTAATTCAGAGGTACTGTTATCAACACTTTAAAACATGGTTCAATCAGAGGTACTGTTATCAACACTTTAAAACATGGTTCAATCAGAGCTAGTTATCAACACTTTAAAACATGGTTTAATCAGAGCTAGTTTTCAACACTTTAAACATGACTCAGTCAGAGCTAGTTATCAACACTTTAAACATGACTCAGTCAGAGCTAGTTATCAACACTTTAAACATGACTCAATCAGAGCTAGTTATCAACACTTGACAACATGACTCAATCAGAGCTAGTTATCTACACTTTAAACATGACTCAGTCAGAGCTAGTTATCAACACTTGACAACATGACTCAGTCAGAGCTAGTTATCAACACTTTACAACATGACTCAATCAGAGCTAGTTATCAACACTTTAAACATGACTCAGTCAGAGCTAGTTATCAACACTTTAAACATGACTCAGTTAGAGCTAGTTATCAACACTTTAAACATGGTTCAGAGCTAGTTATCAACACTTTACAACATGACTCAGTCAGAGCTAGTTATCAACACTTTACAACATCACTCAGTCAGAGCTAGTTATCAACACTTTAAACATGACTCAGTCAGAGCTAGTTATCAACACTTTAAACATGACTCAGTCAGAGCTAGTTATCAACACTTTAAACATCACTCAGTCAGAGCTAGTTATCAACACTTTAAACATGACTCAGTCAGAGCTAGTTATCAACACTTTAAACATGACTCAATCAGAGGTAGTTATCAACACTTTAAACATGACTCAATCAGAGCTAGTTATCAACACTTTAAACATGACTCAGTCAGAGCTAGTTATCAACACTTTAAACATGACTCAATCAGAGGTAGTTATCAACACTTTAAACATGACTCAATCAGAGCTAGTTATCAACACTTTAAACATGACTCAGTCAGAGCTAGTTATCAACACTTTAAACATGACTCAGTCAGAGCTAGTTATCAACACTTTAAACATGACTCAGTCAGAGCTAGTTATCAACACTTTAAACATGACTCAGTCAGAGCTAGTTATCAACACTTTAAACATGACTCAATCAGAGTTACTGCAGTATTGTCCTAGTTATATAACTCTGATTTACAGCAGGTATTTTGTTGGAATGAGGCGATCCTGTATAAACTCAGGCTCTCACCTTGAGTCCTGCTCCTGCAGTATTTCACCAGCAGTATGATGGTCACCAGCAGGTAGGGAGACATCACTAGTAGACTACACAGCAGCCTGGGTAGAGACATGGACAACACTGGATCTGCAGTTGGAGAAAGAAAACAGTTTAAAACACTGGAGATGCTGGAGAAAGATGGAAATGGCAAGAAAAATACACAGATTTAGAATAATGTTCATACATGTAAAATGTTCAGTATATTTTCATGGTTAGTTACATATAATGTCTCACCTGTCTCTGTCATCACAGTCATCCAGCTCTCTGGTGATTCTCCTTCAGAGTTGGTACACTTGTAGAGTCCTTCATCTGACTTGGATACTGCAGGGATGGTCATCTCTCCTGTAGTCTCATTCCTGATGAGGGATCCATCTTTGTAGAAATCAGCTGTGAGGTTAGAGGGAGTTCTCTGATATCTGCAGCGTAGAGTCACTAAATCTCCCTCAGTCACAGGAAGGGCAGGGCTCTCCAGGATCACAGCACCAGCTGTATATAATATATAAACATCATATATAAACAGGTCTCTCCAGGATCACAGCACCAGCTGTATATAATATATAAACATCATATATAAACAGGTCTCTCCAGGATCACAGCACCAGCTGTATATAATATATAAACATCATATATAAACAGGTCTCTCCAGGATCACAGCACCAGCTGTATATAATATATAAACAGGTCTCTCCAGGATCACAGCACCAGCTGTATATAATATATAAACATCATATATAAACAGGTCTCTCCAGGATCACAGCACCAGCTGTATATAATATCTAAACATCATATATAAACAGGTCTCTCCAGGATCACAGCACCAGCTGTATATAATATATAAACAGGTCTCTCCAGGATCACAGCACCAGCTGTATATAATATATAAACATCATATATAAACAGGTCTCTCCAGGATCACAGCACCAGCTGTATATAATATATAAACAGGTCTCTCCAGGATCACAGCACCAGCTGTATATAATATATAAACATCATATATAAACAGGTCTCTCCAGGATCACAGCACCATCTGTATATAATATATAAACAGGTCTCTCCAGGATCACAGCACCAGCTGTATATAATATATAAACATCATATATAAACAGGTCTCTCCAGGATCACAGCACCAGCTGTATATAATATATAAACATCATATATAAACAGGTCTCTCCAGGATCACAGCACCAGCTGTATATAATATATAAACATCATATATAAACAGGTCTCTCCAGGATCACAGCACCAGCTGTATATAATATATAAACATCATATATAAACAGGTCTCTCCAGGATCACAGCACCATCTGTATATAATATATAAACAGGTCTCTCCAGGATCACAGCACCAGCTGTATATAATATATAAACATCATATATAAACAGGTCTCTCCAGGATCACAGCACCAGCTGTATATAATATATAAACATCATATATAAACAGGTCTCTCCAGGATCACAGCACCAGCTGTATATAATATATAAACATCATATATAAACATGTCTCTCCAGGATCACAGCACCAGCTGTATATAATATATAAACATCATATATAAACATAACATCAGCTATCTGAAACCAGATGAACCACTAAACACTATAATGTTAGTAGATGGTGTTTGTGGACATACCATGTACTGTGATGTTGACAGCATTGCTGTGTTCTCCAGACCCAGACTCACACCAGTACACTCCACTGTCTGATGATATTAGTGACACGTTGCATGAAGACCCTTGTTGTTTTCCCCAGTCAGTATTACACTCTGAAAGGATTCCTCTGTCTGGGTTCCTCACCACTCTCCATCCAGCAGAGTTCCCCTGAACCTCACAGCTCAGAGAGACAGACTCATATTCAAAGAACTGAGATCTGTCGGGACTGACACTCAGAGAGACTGGAAGAGAGAGATTTGAAAAGAGAGAGAGAGAGAGAGAGAGAGAGAGAGAGAGAGAGAGAGAGAGAGAGAGAGAGAGAGAGAGAGAGAGAGAGAGAGAGAGAGAGAGAGAGAGAGAGAGAGAGAGAGAGAGAGAGAGAAAAGAGAGAGAGGGCGAGAGAGAGAGAAAAGAGAGAGAGGGCGAGAGTGAGAGAAATGGTCAGTCTGATAGCAAATTATTAGCCAATAATGTAACATTTGAAATTTCTATATTCTTTTAAAACCTTCTGTGAGTTTAATGTTTACTGTTAATTTCTTAATTTCTGAATGTTTATTTCTACCCGTCTACACCAGATTCAATATGAGACACTGGGTTCAAGACAAGGTCTCCTGCACAGCAAACGACTGTGTTAGCAAGCCTCATGACCTAAAGCCTTCCAGTCTTCATCAATCAAACAATCAATCAATCAAGAAGAGGCTGACAAGACCTCAGGAAGGTGACATCAAAGAGAGACAACTAGCTTGTGTCTGTTACATGGTGTCTGGAGAGAAACAACTAGCTTGTGTCTGTTACATGGTGTCTGGAGAGAAACAACTAGCTTGTGTCTGTTACATGGTGTCTGGAGAAACAACTAGCTTGTGTCTGTTACATGGTGTCTAGAGAAACAACTAGCTTGTGTCTGTTACATGGTGTCTGGAGAAACAACTAGCTTGTGTCTGTTACATGGTGTCTAGAGAAACAACTAGCTTGTGTCTGTTACATGGTGTCTGGAGAAACAACTAGCTTGTGTCTGTTACATGGTGTCGATAGAAACAACTAGCTATAAATGCTTCACAGTGTTCAAGTAACAGACACATCTCAACATCAACTGTTCAGAGGGGACTGTGTGAATCAGGCCTTCATGGTCGAATTGCTGCAAAGAAACCACTACTAAAGGACACCAATAAGAAGAAGAAACTTTGCTACTGTTATTGAGCAGGTGATGAATAAAGAGAAATGTTACTATTATAGAGCAGGTGATGAATATAGAGAAATGTTACTATTATAGAACAGGTGATGAATATAGAGAAATGTTACTATTATAGAACAGGTGATGAATATAGAGAAATGTTACTATTTTAGAACAGGTGATGAATATAGAGAAATGTTACTATTATAGAACAGGTGATGAATATAGAGAAATGTTACTATTATAGAACAGGTGATGAATATAGAGAAATGTTACTATTATAGAGCAGGTGATGAATATAGAGAAATGTTACTATTATAGAGCAGGTGATGAATATAGAGAAATGTTACTATTATAGAACAGGTGATGAATATAGAGAAATGTTACTATTATAGAGCAGGTGATGAATATAGAGAAATGTTACTATTATAGAGCAGGTGATGAATATAGAGAAATGTTACTATTATAGAACAGGTGATGAATATAGAGAAATGTTACTATTATAGAACAGGTGATGAATATAGAGAAATGTTACTATTATAGAACAGGTGATGAATATAGAGAAATGTTACTATTATAGAACAGGTGATGAATATAGAGAAATGTTACTATTATAGAGCAGGTGATGAATATAGAGAAATGTACTCACCTCCTCCTTGTCCGAGGCTAGAGTATACCAGTGTCTTCAACAGCACTGAAACACACAGAGAGAACTATCACTATGGTACATGATGTAAACACTGAGCAGAACCACAGATAAAATTTCCTTAAGAGTCTATTGTACTAATTTGTGTGTCAATCTAATCAAGATAATACAAAAATCCCCAACAAAATCAGTCAATTTAAGAGATATCTGTTTTGTTGCATGGGCTGCGTCTCAATCCACCACATCCACCTATGTCGGCCTTCCTTATCTGTGGTGGAAAGTGTGTTTAGCTCTATGACCCCCACAAGTGGCAAGGGACTCATCTGAAGGTAACTTATAGAAATGAATCCAAGTATGGAGGTAGTTTGGTGGCATCAAAAAACAGGGGTTAAATATGTGTCCCAAAAAACATATATATTTCCTGACCTTTCTTATATCTCCTAGATTTAGGACAGACACTTCAAAACCTTGTTTCTTATGATTTATTTTTGACAGTCCTTTTTACCATTTATAAATGTGTTATTCAATGTGTTATTCAGTGTGTTATTCAGTGTGTTATTCAGTGTGTTATTCAATGTGTTATTCAATGTGTTATTCAATGTGTTATTCAATGTGTTTATGTAGATTATAGTAGTAAAGGCCAAATTAAATATTTGATCAAATAACTTTTATTTGTTTTACATTTTACAGACAGGTCCTAAAATTCAAAGTAAAATAGCTTAATGATCCATGGTATGACTATCAAAAACAAATTCCATTTGTTGGCTTAGTAGAGCAGATATTAAACCATACAGATTATAAACTATATAGATATTAAACTATATAGATAATAAACCCTACAGATATTAAACCACATGGATATTAAACTGTACATATATTAAACCGTACAGATATTAAACTACAGAATAAAGTATTTGATCCCCTGCTGATTTTGTACGTTTGCCCACTGACAAAGAGATGATCAGTCTATAATTTTAATGGTAGGTTTATTTGAACAGTGAGAGACAGAATAACAACAAATAAATCCAGAAAAACGCATGTCAAAAATGTTATAAATTGATTTGCATTTTAATGAGTTACCTTCGCCCGGACCCTAAAGGAGGGACTGGTGCACTTCACAAAATAGATTGGAATGGTGTTCTTCGGCTTGCAAGCATCCCCTTTTTCCTCCAAACATAACGATGGTCATTATGGCCAAACAGTTCTATTTTTGTTTCATCAGACCAGAGGACATTTCTCAAAAAAGTACGATCTTTGTCCCCATGTGCAGTTGCAAACCGTAGTCTGGCTTTTTTATGGAGGTTTTGGAGCAGTGGCTTCTTCCTTGCTAAGCGGCCTTTCAGGTTATGTCGATACAGGACTCATTTTACTGTGGATATAGATACTTTTGTACCTGTTTCCTCCAGCATCTTCACAAGGTCCTTTGCTGTTGTTCTGGGATTGATTTGCACTTTTTGCACCAAAGTACGTTCATCTCTAGGAGACAGAACGCGTCTCCTTCCTGAGCGGTATGACGGCTGCGTGGTCCCATGGTGTTTATACTTGCATACTATTGTTTGTACAGATGAACGTGGTACCTTCAGGTGTTTGGAAATTGCTCCCAAGGATGAACCAGACTTGTGGAGGTCTACAATTTCTTTTCTGAGGTCTTGGCTGATTTCTTTTGATTTTCTCATCAAGTCAAGCAAAATGCACTGAGTTTGAAGGTAGGCCTTGAAATACATCCACAGGTACACCTCCAATTGACTCAAATTATTTCAATTAGCCTATCAAAAGCTTCTAAAGCTTCTTAGTGTATGTAAACTTCTGACCCACTGGAATTGTGATTCAGTGAATTATAAGTAAAATAATCTGTCTATAAACAATTGTTGGAAAAATTACTTGTGTCATGCACAAAGTAGATGTCCTAACCGACTTGCCTAAAACTATAGTTTGTTAACAAGAAATTTGTGGAGTGGTTGAAAAATGAGTTTTAATGACTCCAACCTAAATGTATGTAAACTTCCGACTTCAACAGCATATCCCCCAACTAGAATCGCCATACTTTAATGAAGACAGCTTCTCCATCCTAGAGGGGAGATCAATCATTTCCAGGGACATGTACTAGTCTGTGGCGACCTAAATGCCAGAACTTGACAAGAACCTGACACCCTCAGCACACAAGGGGACAAACACATACCTGGAGGTGACAGCATTCCCTCCCCCATATGCCCCCCTAGGCACAACTACGACAAAATAACCAACAAAAATGGATCACAACTCCTGCAGCTCTGTCGCATGCTTGGTATGTACATAGTCAATGGTAGGCTTCGAGGGGACTCCTATGGTAGGTACACCTATAGCTCATCTCTTGGCCTCAACCCAGAGTCTCTCAGAGCGTTTAGTCAGCCCACTGACAGCCCTATCAGATCACAGCAAAATCACAGTCTACTTGAACAGAGCAATACTCAATCATGAGGCATCAAAGCCAAAGGAACTGAATAATATTAAGAAATGCTATAGATGGAAGGAAAGTAGTGTTGAAACCTACCAAAAAACAATTAGGCTACAACAAATTCAATCCCTTTTAGACAACTTCCTGTACAAAACGTTCCAATGTAATAGTGAAGGTGTAAACTTGGCAGTAGAAAACCTAAACAGTATATTTGACCTCTCAGCTTCCCTATCAAATCTAAAAATCGAAAACCGAAGAAAAGTAACAACAGTGACAAATGGCTCCCGAGTGGCGCAGTGCTAGCTGTGCCACTAGAGATCCTGGTTCGAATCCAGGCTCTGTCATAGCCGGCCGCGACCGGGAGACCCATGGGGTGGCACACAATTGGCCCAGCATCGTCCAGGGTAGGGGAGGGAATGGCCGGCAGGGATGTAGCTCAGTTGGTAGAGCATGGCGTTTGCAACGGCAGGGTTGTGGGTTCGATTCCCACGGGGGGCAAGTATGAAAAATAAAAATAAAGTATGCACTAACTGTAAGTCGCTCTGGATAAGAGTGCCTGCTAAATGACAAAAAAATGTAAAATGTAAATGGTTTGATGAAGAATGCAAAAACCTAAGAAAGAAATTGAGAAATATATCCAACCAAAAACATAGAGCCCCAGAAAACCTGAGCCCACTCTGGTGAATCACTAAAACAATACAGAAATACACTATGGAAAAAGAAGGAACAGCATGTCAGAAATCAGCTCAATGTAATTGAAGAATCCATAGAATCTAACCACTTCTGGGAAAATTGGAAAACACTAAACAAACAAAAACACGAAGAGCTATCTATCCAAAATGGAAATGTATGGGTAAACCACTTATCCAAACTTTTTGGCCCTATAACAAAGAACAAACAGCAAAAATATACATGATCAAATGCAAATCTTAGAATTACATTTACATTTACGTCATTTAGCAGACGCTCTTATCCAGAGCGACTTACAGGAGCAATTAGGGTTAAGTGCCTTGCTTAAGGGCACATCGACAGATTTTTCACCTAGTCGGCTCGGGGATTAGAACCAGCGACCTTTCAACTATTAAAGACTTCCAGAACCCACTGGATTCTCCAATTACATTGAATGAACTATAGGACAAAATACAAACCCTCCAGCCCAATAAGTCTTGTGGTGTTGATGGTGTCCTCAATGAAATGATAAAATATACAGACCACAAATTCCAATTGGCTATACTTAAACTCTTTAACATCATCCTCAGCTCTGGCATCTTCCCCAATATTTGGAACCAAGGACTGATCACCCCAATCCACAAAAGTGGAGACAAATTTGACCCCAATAACTACCGTGGGATATGCGTCAACAGCAATCTTGGGAAAATCCTCTGCATTATCATTAACAGCAGACTCTTACATTTCCTCAGTGAAAACAATGTATTGAGCAAATGTCAAATTGGCTTTTTACCAAATTACCGTACTATTTTGAGGAAGAAACTCATTAATTAAAGATCGAATAAATCATTAAAAGCAAAACTGTAAATATTATTTAATACCTAACAACTCAGTTAAAGTGACAAAAACAATTATTAGAAAGTTGGAAGTAATCTAAATTCAAATAAAGGTGAGATTCAGGAATTTGGTAAAAGCCATAAAGTAATTGTTCAAAGTTTTGGGTATAGGACGATCAAAGAGTCCTGCCAATATGGGAAGCAAACCCTACAAGGAGGTCCCAGGAACCAGAGATGAGAGATTTATGGAATCCAGGGATAGAAGAAATCTCCATTATGTAACCAGGTGGAGGGAGAGGTATGGTTTTGAGGGACGTCTGGACGCAGATAAACTCGAATCCATGCTTAAACAGATACATAAGGTGTTTAAAGGAGAAAGAAGCAGTGAGAGAGAGAGAGAGAGAGAGAGAGAGAGAGAGAGAGAGAGAGAGAGAGAGAGAGAGAGAGAGAGAGAGAGAGAGAGAGAGAGAGAGAGAGAGAGGAGAGAGAGAGAGAGAGAGAGAGAGAGAGAGAGAGAGAGAGAGAGAGAGAGAGAGAGAGAGAGAGAGAGAGAGAGAGAGAGAGAGAGAGAGAGAGAGAGAGAGAGAGAGAGAGAGAGAGAGAGAGAGAGAGAGAGAGAGAGAGAGAGAGAGAGAGAGAGAGAGAGAGAGAGATATGGAGGGGGCCAGTACCCACTGACAGCCTTACCTAATCTATTGGCGGGGAATGAAAGGGGCCCCAGCAACCTTAGATGTATACAGTAATAATAATAATAATATGCCATTTAGCAGACAAGCCATGAACACAGAGGACGTGACCAGAGCGGTAGAAGGAATGACCCACCCCAAAACAGGAATAGTAAGGTTTGGGCTGCCGTTAGAGGGCAGTGGGTTTCAGGGGATGCCCAGAGGGCACTTTTGCCATGGGCCGATCATGGAGATTATGTTGGGAAAATAACTGAATTGTGTAATAGCCTCAGAGAACATTACCAATTCCATGCAGACTTCTCTAAAGCACATGAGTGTAAACAAGAGGATAGTGAGACTGTCAGCCAGTACTTAGAGAGAGTTAAAGATGTGTTTAACGTAAACAGTGGCATACCCGAACCAGACCAGAGACAGGGGAATGATACGCCCTACCATCAGCAATTAAAGATAGCATTCCTCAGTGGAATGAGACCAGAGATAAGCAGAACCATTAAAAGGACTTTGGTGGTTTGGGGGGTGGCATCGCTAGCTGAGGTTAAACGATATGCAATTCATCATGAGCAGAATAACAGACAGGACAGAGCCAAGAAAGAGCAGAAAGGAGCAGAGTACCTAATGGCCACTCTTGGGGAAATAGCGGGTAAAGGCAGGGAAAAGTGAAGGCTACAGCGGGGGAGGTTGATGCTTCAACTGTAACAAAGGAGGGCATTTCGCCAGAGAGTGTGAGGCCCCATGCAGATACTGTGGTAAGACAGGCCATAACTATTTTCAATGCCCAAAGGAAAAGGAAAGAAAGAAAAAAGAGAGAAGCCTAACAGACGTCTATTTCCCAGCTTTGAGCGTGAGGAAGAGGAAGATAAGGCGTGACTAGTCCTTGAGGGAGAAAGAGTAGACTCTAGTGAGGGGGTGACTACGGAACCCATTGATCCAAATTGTGAGGTGTTTGAATTGGCTACTATTGACTTAGCACTTCAACAGGAACAGAAACCTTATTTGACATTGACAGTAATGGGTAAGAAAATTAAATTCCTTTGTGATACAGGAGCCTGCAGGACAGCAATCTGTGCAACAGACAAGCCAGATGGCGTCAGGATTGATGGGGAGAAAATCATAGTGCGATCTGCCTCTGGTCATCAATTTATTGAAAGGTTATCAGCCCCAATAACCCTAAAACATGACCAATCAGGAGGAGAGGCAACCATACCCATCCTGATATCTAAGCTGTGTCCGGTAAATTTACTAGGACGTGATGTAATGACTAAATTGAATGTGGCCGTCATTTCCACTGAGAGGGGAATGAAAGCACACATAGTCAGAGACAATATGGTGGTCTGTGGGGAAGGGGAGCCATGTTATTGGTATAGTCAAGATTTGTTAAGGGGGGGAATAACTGATATTCCCCGAAACTTGATGGAACTTGCTGATGATGTAGTACCAGGCCCCACTAAAATGTCCCCAGATGACCTACACTGTACTCTCTGGTATAACCAACACCCAGGTCCAGATGCAATCTATGAGGAAGCGTTATTTAAAACCACAGAAAGGACTATAGCCTTGAAATGGTTTCACTATGACAACACCCACGCAGCAGTGGAGGTGGAACTAGGGCCCCAAAGTCAGAGACTGTTCAGGGAAAGATGGAGCCCACATGTGTCCCTAGCAAAGGAGCCAGCAGAGAACTGGAAAGACATGGGGCCAGTGGGTATCCAAGGGTAAGAGGATCACTGATTGGGTCAATATTGTGACTGGAGATCAACACAGCCCATTCACAGATAGGTATCGTCGGAAATTGAATTGGAGAGCCAATTCAGTTCCCGGAGTACATTTAGATGAGAATAGCAGATACTGAGGAGAGGAACACCTGTTGACAGAACAACAGGAGTCAGACTTAAAAGAAGTTCCAGAGCATTTGTGGTCCCGGAGTCTAGCAGACATAGGATTAATAAAAGGGGTAATTCCAGTACAGGTGATACCCAAATCTAATCATAGGCCATATCAGAAGCAATACCCTATGAAACCAGAAGCAATAAAAGGTTTGCAGTTTACCAAGAGCAGATTGGCAGAGAACTTAAGGGAGGGCCAACTCTCGGGGAGATAGTGAGGCCAGAAACAAAGGGGCAGTGTCCTGGAAATCAGTCGTTTTTTTTTTTTTTCAGTTCTGCTGGGAGTATATTTGATGATGGGGATTTGTGTTGAATGAGAGGCTAGAGACTTCATAAAATAATAATTGGAATAATAATTATATATTAACTTGCTCACCCAAACGTAGACATACGTCATGGGTGAGACATAATTAATATAATATTGTACAAAGCCAATTTAGGGTTTCCATTAAGGAACGTCAATCACTACATTGGATATTAATACTATGGAGATAAATTCAATATATGCTGGTCAACTACGGCATGTATTTGGTGTTATTTGTAGCCTACTTAGAAAGGACTGTTACCTATATCTGCTGTATTCTAAACAATGACAGATTGGGGGTTTCATAAGAGGTGGCTATAATTTTAGTTGATAACAGAGGTAATTAGATTTGAGAAAGGTTGAATTGCATTGTTTAAGCAAGAATGGTATTAAATTCATGCTTTCTAGTTATGTGTATGCAAATATGTTATTCGTTTTTGGTGGTGTGTGGATAGAATTTACTAATGCCAGGATTTAGTAAACGAAGCAGAGAGATGTAGTGAGAGCAGTGGAAGGGATACCCCACCCTAAGATGGGGGCACACCAGTTCAGAAGAGATATGGAAGGGCTGACCGCCAGCTTTAAGCTGAATACAGGGGAACTAGAGAGGGCAGTCAGACAGATAGTGTGGTCCTCTGTAGCTCAGCTGGTAGAGCACGGCGCTTGTAACGCCAAGGTAGTGGGTTCAATCCCCGGGACCACCCATACACAAAAAATGTATGCACGCATGACTGTAAGTCGCTTTGGATAAAAGCGTCTGCTAAATGGCATATTATTATTATATTATTAAAGGACTGGGCGGCAGTGAGAGGAAACTGGGTTCACGGAGATGGGAATGCGCCGGTCCTAGAGTGGGCAGAAGGAGGGGCTTATGGAGATAAATTGGCACAACTCTGTGATAATCTGAGAGAATATTATCACAGACATGCCGACTTCTCCAAAATCCACGAGTGTAAGCAGGGAGACAGTGAGACTATTAGTCAATACCTAGAGAGACTGAGAGATGTGTTCAATGCAAACAGTGGATTTATTAAACAATAGGTTTATATTTTAATAAATATGCAACAGGTTTAAATCAGTAGATTACCGGAAGGTGGTTATGGGTTTGTTATTTATAGGTTTAGTGAATTTAATGACACGTGGAGTTATCTGATGTGTTTTGAGGGGGGAGTTTTTTGTTTTAGTTTTTTTCCCAGGATTGAGGGAAATCCCCTACAATATATGTTAAGGGTCAGGAGGAGACAACGTATCATTTTTTTTTTTTATAGATGCCTGGAATAAAATATCACTGCTTACTTATATGAAGTAAGGGATTATATTGGCAAATGAGTGAAATATGACATTAAGAAGGGTGACAGGAACAATAGAAGGGGAAACAGATTTTCCTAAGGTGTAACGATCCCTGCAGTCTGAGTCGGTTTCTGTCTGGGTATTAGTTTTTCTGCTCGGGATCTCCAGTTTCCCGAGGGTTCTGGAACGCTCCCTGCCTGGTTGCCGGGCAACGTTGCTAGGCGGGAGCTCTCTTGATTTCCGCACCTGCATCCCATCAGCAATCTGCACACCTGGTCCTGATCATCACCCTTCTTAGGCTCTGTCCTAACATCCATTCCCTGCCGGATCGTTAGCCATGAACATCACTCACCCGGAACCTTCACCCAACCTCTGCCTGATGGTCGGCGGCCGCCGAGCCATTACTGGACCTACCACTGCACCCTCAACAACCCATCCACGCCACCCGCTCTGTTCCCTGGATTATTCAGCCTCACTCGTGGATCTATTAAATAAACACTCACCTTTGTTTCAATTTACCTTGTCCTGGTCTGCTTCTGGGTTCTGGCTTAGTAAACCGTGACAGAACGATCCGGCCAGTAATGAACCCAGCGGACCTGGACTCTGTTCGCCATGCCATTACCCATCAGGAGAAGATGTTGGGCCATCATAGCACGGAGCTACAGGAGATCGCGTTGGCAGTTCGGAACCTTTCTACCGGTCTGACGGAGGTCCAGAACCAGCGCAAGTTTCCGGTGGAGGATCCACTACCGGTTTCACCCATCTCGCCTGCCGCTTCTGGAGCTGTGTCCTTCCGTGAGCCCAAGGTTCCGACGCCGGATAAATATGAGGGGGAGCTGGGAAGATGCCGTTTCTTTCCTTATGCAGTGTGGGTTAGTGTTCGATCTACAGCCCTACTCTTATGCCACAGACAAGGCTAGGATAGCCTTTGTGATTGAGTTGCTGCGTGGTCGAGCGCTGGAGTGGGCTTCAGCCGTTTGGGAACGACAAGACCCCTGCATGGCTTCATACCAGGGGTTCACGGCCGAGATGAGGAAGCTCTTCGACCATTCCGTCCGAGGGAGGGACGCAGCTAGGCGCCTGTTTTCGCTTCACCAAGGAACTCGCAGCGTGGCCGACTTCGTGATCGAGTTCAAGACGTTGGCTGTGGAGAGTGGGTGGAATGAGGAGTCTCTGCAAGCGGCCTTTTACCAGGGTCTGTCGGAGCAGCTCAAGGATGAGTTGATCTCCTATCCGGAGCCTAGTGACCTGGACAGCTTGGTAGCCTTGTCTATTCGGGTGGATAATCGAGTCCGAGAGCGAAGGAGGGAGAAGCAATGGGTTCCGTCCAATCGATCAGCTTCTCAGGTTCCAGTCGGGTCGGGGATTGGACCAGAATACGTCGATCATCGTCCACCACACAGGATTAGTGGAGAGGTCCTATCTCCCGATTCTGAACCAATGCAAGTAGGGCGGCACGGGTTAACCAAGGAGGAACGCCAACTCAGACGTAGGACTAACTGTTGCCTCTACTGTGGTGGTTCGGGACATTACCTCGCCACCTGTTCCCGGCAGTCGTCAAACTGCGCGGCTCGCTAAAGTTGGGAGGACTTTTAGCGAGCCAGTTTCGACCTCTCAATACCTCTGTCAGACCCCGTTTCCCGGCTACCCTTATGAACAGGAATCAGAGCTTAGCGATTAACGCTTTTATCGATTCAGGTGCCGATGGAAGCTTTCTTGATGCCGAGTTGGTGGAACAGCTGGGGCTTTCCAAGGAGCAATTGCCGGAAGCCATTGAAGCGACCACTCTGAACGGCAGTAGTCTGGCACGTATCACGATGAGGACTGAACCGGTTAAGATGCTGTTGTCGGGGAATCATTCGGAGATGATTTCATTCTTCATTCTGCCGTCTTCCCATGTTCCTCTGGTCTTTGGATACCCCTGGCTGAAGGAACACAATCCCACGTTCGATTGGGTGACGGGCAAGGTAACGAGTTGGAGCCTTGATTGTCATGCTAACTGTCTCAAGACTGCCTGTCCCCATTCGGTTCCCAGTCAGGTGATTGAGGCTAAACCCCCAGATTTGTCCCTGGTTCCCGAGACATATCACGATTTGGGGAAGTGTTCAGTAAGCAGAAGGCTCTGTCACTCCCTCCCCACCGACCATATGATTGTGCCATCAACCTGTTCCCTGGAGCTGTCTACCCCAAGGGAAGGTTATACAGTATCTCCCGACCTGAACGTGAGGCTTTGGAGACCTACATCAAGGAGTCCCTAGCTGCTGGTCTCGTTCGTCCCTCGTCATCACCCCCTGGGGGCAGGATTCTTCTTTGTGGGTAAGAAGGATGGCTCTCTTCGACCGTGTATTGATTATCGGGGGTTGAATGACATCACGGTCAAGAACAAGTATCCCCTGCCCTTGATGAGTTCTGCCTTCGACTCCTTACAGGGTGCTACGGTGTTCACCAAGCTAGACCTACGCAATGCGTATCACATGGTCCGGATCAGAGAGGGGGACGAGTGGTTGACGGGTTTCAATACACCGATGGGTCACTTGAGTATCAGGTGATGCCGCTTTGGACTGACCAATGCTCCAGCGGTATTCCAGAGTATGGTGAACGACATCCTGAGAGATATGATCGGTCTCTTTGTGTTTGTTTACCTGGATGACATTCTGATCTTCTCGAAGGAACCTTCCGATCACGTCCAGCATGTCCGGCAGGTTCTGCAGCGATTGTTGGAGAATCGCCTGTTCGTGAAGGCCGAGAAGTGCGAGTTTCACGCCCACACGACATCCTTTCTCGGGTACATCATCTCCAGGGGAGAGATTAGGATGGACCAGGAGAAGGTTAGAGCGGTTCTGGAATGGGCCCAGCCCGGTACGAGATTGCAGCTCCAGAGATTTTTGGGGTTTGCGAATTTCTACCGCAGATTCATCCGGGATTACAGCCGTGTGGCCGCTCCGTTAACTGCCTTGACTTCCAGTATCAGGATCTTCAAGTGGAATCCGGAGGCGGATCGAGCGTTTCTGGATTTGAAGAGGCGATTCACCAACGCACCGATTCTCTCTCAACCGGACACGGCCCGTCAGTTCGTCGTTGAAGTGGACGCGTCTGATGTGGAAGTTGGCGCCATCCTGTCGCAGCGATGCTCCACGGACAGTAAACTCCATCCCTGCGCCTACTACTCTCGTCGCCTTTCGCCTGCGGAGAGGAATTACGATGTGGGTAACCGGGAGCTTCTCGCGGTGAAACTTGCCTTGGAGGAGTGGCGCCACTGGTTGGAGGGGGCGGAGCAACCGTTTATTGTCTGGACTGACCACAAGAATCTTGCTTACGTGCAATCGGCTAGACGTCTCAACTCCCGTCAGGCCAGGTGGGCGTTGTTTTTCGGACGATTCAATTTTTTCCCTGACGTTCCGACCTGGATCTAAGAACGGCAAGGCGGACGCCTTGTCCCGGATGTTCTCCAAGACGGAGGAGAGTGGGTCCAAGACCGAGACAATTCTCCCCCGGAACTGCGTCGTGGGAGCAGTTAGGTGGAAGATTGAGGAGGAGGTGATGGCGGCCCTTCGGACGCAGCCCGGTCCCGTAACGGTCCACCCGGTCGGTTGTTTGTGCCTGAGTCGGTTCGTCCTGCTGTCCTCAAGTGGTCCCACGCCAGCAAGATGGCTTGTCACCCTGGCGTGGCTCGGACGATGGCGTTTCTTCGCAGACGTTTTGGTGGCCTGCCATGGCCGAGGATACTCGGGGTTATGTTGCTGCCTGTCCAGTGTGTGCGCAGAATAAGAGTACCAATCGGCCCAGCTCTGGACTACTTCACCCCCTTCCTATTCCCCGGCGACCATGGTCGCATCTGGCCCTGGACTTTGTCACTGGGTTGCCCGCTTCTGAGGGAAACACGGTCGTTCTGACTATCGTGGACAGATTCAGCAAGTTCGCCCACTTTGTGCCTATTGCCAAGCTTCCCTCTGCCTCGGAGACGTCCGAGATCCTGGTTAGGGAGGTTTTCAGGGTCCACGGTTTGCCCAGTGATATCGTTTCCGACCGTGGCCCTCAGTTTACCTCTGCTGTCTGGAAGTCCTTCTGTTTGGCCATTGGAGCTACAGTCAGCCTCACATCTGGTTTTCACCCCCAATCTAATGGTCAGGCGGAGAGAGCCAACCAGAAGATGGAATCCACGCTACGCTGCCTTGTCTCCTCCAACCCCACCTCCTGGGTCTCTCAGTTGCCTTGGGTTGAGTATGCCCACAATACTCTCCCTACATCTGCCACTGGGATGTCTCCCTTCCAGTGCCTGTATGGCTACCAACCTCCCTTGTTCCCTTCTCAGGAGAAGGAGCTCTCAGTGCCCTCTGTTCAGGCCCATATTCGTCGTTGCCACCGGACCTGGCATCGGGCCAGAAAGGCACTCCTTAGAGTTTCGGACCGTATCAGCTCCAGGCGAATCGTCGCCGGATCCCCGCTCCCACCTATACCATCGGAGATAGGGTCTGGTTGGCCACACGGGATCTTCCTTTACGGACTGAGTCTAGGAAGTTGTTACCGAAGTTCATTGGTCCGTTTGTGGTGGAGAAGGTGATCAATCCGGTGGCAGTTCGACTCAAACTACCGAGGACGCTCAGAGTCCATCCCACCTTTCATGTCTCCTGCCTCAAGCCTGTTCTCCTCAGTCCTCTGTTGCCTCCTCCGCCTCCTCCTCCTCCTCCTCGGATGATCGGAGGTGGTCCTGCCTACACGGTGCGACGCATCATGGATTCCAGACGGCGGGGCCGGGGTTTCCAGTATCTCGTGGACTGGGAGGGGTATGGTCCTGAAGAGAGGAGTTGGATTCCGCGGCGACAGATCCTAGATGCTGACCTCATTCGTGACTTCTACCGCCTCCATCCTGGCGCTCCGGGGAGTCCGCCCGGTGGCGTTCGTCGGAGGGGGGGTACTGTAACGATCCCTGCAGTCTGAGTCGGTTTCGGTCTGGGTATTAGTTTTTCTGCTCGGGATCTCCAGTTTCCCGAGGGTTCTGGAACGCTCCCTGCCTGGTTGCCGGGCAACGTTGCTAGGCGGGAGCTCTCTTGATTTCCCGCACCTGCATCCCATCAGCAATCTGCACACCTGGTCCTGATCATCACCCTTCTTAGGCTCTGTCCTAACATCCATTCCCTGCCGGATCGTTAGCCATGAACATCACTCACCCGGAACCTTCACCCAACCTCTGCCTGATGGTCGGCGGCTGCCGAGCCATTACTGGACCTACCACTGCACCCTCAACAACCCATCCACGCCACCCGCTCTGTTCCCTGGATTATTCAGCCTCACTCGTGGATCTATTAAATAAACACTCACCTTTGTTTCAATTTACCTTGTCCTGGTCTGCTTCTGGGTTCTGGCTTAGTAAACCGTGACATAAGGTGTTGATCAAATAAACAATAATGGGATCATTTGATATGGGATCACATGGAGCAGATTTAGGGGTTCAATAATCATTGTGAGATTTAAAGAGGATATGATCTGAAGGGTAATCAATTAAACATAATCATTATATACTCTAGGAAGTTTGAGTGGTTTTATGGATTAATTATGAGGAATTAAGATAATACAAACGATTATTGATGAGTTAGGACTGGGGATATCTGTATCATGTTTTGTGGGTACTTACCATCTTTCGATTACTGATGGCAATTGAAGGTTAACAAAATGTATAATTTCTCTTCCAGGAGAAAGAGATTCGCTTATCTCATTGGAATGTTGCCCAGGGCTAGGGGGAGCAGTAGTGAAGTTAGGCAGTATTTAGGTTGTAAAAGTGAGCTACCAAATTAAGTGGGGCCTGGCTATTTTTGGTTGTTGTTTTTCAATTGGGTTTTTCAAATAAAAAACAACACACCTAGTATGATGTTTATAAAGGGTTGTTATTTAAATGTTAGGGGGTTTTCAACAGGTCAAAAGGTGATAAGTCTTAAAGGAGCACACACAGTGAATTTTATGGAGTTTTTCTGTTTTGACTGAGTTTAGGGTATATATGATTTCTTATGAGAATAAATGTCATGAGGACTTAATGAACACTTGGGATAAGTAACATTTATGAAATATTTAGAATGATGGTAATGTTTAGTATACTATGGGATGGAACAGTTTGTTGAATGATTTCAATTGCCTCTGAACTCTGTTTCGACTTTCTGGTGTTAATTAATCATCCACACTGGTAATTCTAAAGGCATGAGAGGAGGACTTTAAGATCGTTTATTTTACCAAGTTGAGGGTAATTTATAATACTGTGAAAAGTGTGAAGAAGATTATAATTTGGTAATAATATATATGATTTGAACCATAAAACAACAGAAGAGAGAAAGAGCTTTCCCTGAATGAGGGACACCTGTTGCTAGTAAATTGTACTAATCTTGGATTACTTTACGGGATAGAAGTAAGTTGAGGTATTATCAAATGTTGTCATTTAAATTTAATTTTTATTATGCTTTAATAAACAACAAGTTGGTATTTGAAACTAAATTAATGCAATGAGCTGCAGTAATCAGAGGAAGGCACAATCTAATGCGAAACAGCTATTACCTATATCATTTATTTAGTAATGAGATCAGGAAGATAGGAGCAATAAAGAAGCAAGGGACAGTCTCAAAAATAAATAAGGGATGGCAATTGGATGATAAATTACCAACATTACCTAAGTGATTGTTTAGGTAGGTGGTAATATTGACACATGGGCAGTGACATGTGTCAAAATGAGGGATGGATGGTAGAGCAGATTAGACAACACTTTGTTGCATATGGGATTACTAATTATTTAAAAAAAAACTTTTGTTCAAGATGTGTTATCTGTGCTCAAAATAATCACCAGGGCAGACAAAGGGCACCTCAGGGTGAGTATCCTCCGGCTAAGTACCCTTTCCAGCAATTGGAAATGGATTTTATAGAGTTATCACAGAGTGAAGGGAAGAAATTTAGAGTAACCCAAGATAAAGATGGGTTATCCCCCTTTGAGAAAGTGTTTGGAAGACCTTACAGAATGCCACAGTTGGCAGGACCAGACAGGCCGACATAGAACTAGAGAATACACTAGCAGAACACATGAGAAAATTGTTCGTTAACCGTATGTCTAAGAATTTGTGTCCTACAGGAGAATTAAAGGAGAAGGTGATTCATAGTTTATAACCTGGAGACTGGGTGTGGATCCAATCGTTGAGGAAAAAGGATTGAAAGCAGTCAGGCTGGGAGGGACCATACCAAGTCCTATTGGTAACTGCCTTCGCTATAAGAATAGCTGAGAGAGCCACTTGGGTCCACGTTACCCACTGCAAAAAGGTAGGCCCACATACCAACACCGTTGAACACACACAGAGTTAAAGAGAAGAACTGAACCACTAGGGTTCGGGGTAAACTCTGTTAACAAAGAAACCCTACCCCGACCTTTCATCACTGTGGGGTGTTTATAGAGGTGTGGGTATGGGGAAGTACCAGGCAGGTGGGTCAGGGACAGGATTGGGATGGCGGTTTTTGGGATTTTGGGGGACTCTGAGCTGCATCATCATGTTAACCATATTATGGATTAATCCAGGTCAACCTAAACAGGGAAATGATGCACTGATTCGATCTTGTAGAAATACTGAAACCAAGAAAGACTATTGGGGGAATGATTATTTTAATAGTTAAAGTCAGTTTAGGACAAGATGGGGGATTCAAGATACCATTCGAGTTCTCCCATGAAGAGATAGGAGGTTTTGGGGGCTTTGGTAAGAAGGGGGTGTGTACAAGAAAGTTAGGTCCTAGAAGGTATGGTAAATACATTTGCACTGGGGAACGCTCATGTCCTTGGGCAAGGGTGTTTAAACATACCTGGGGAACATACTATGAGAATGGAATGGACGCAGTACACCGATGGGGAATTAAAAGAACCCATGATAAATGTAAAACGGAACTGGTGATAACGGTAAAGTCAATTATGCAATATGACATAGCAAGGAACTATAGGGCCTGTGTTGATGATTTCGGGGCATATCTTCAATTAAGTGCCTTTTGTAAAATTGTGCAACGAAGATCTAAGACTAAGATTATTTTGAGAAAGTGTAAATTGGCTACGGCGTCTCAAAATGGACAAACAATACTATTGCCGCTTTTTTCTTGTTTTTCAAGCGGTCTTTTAAGGGAGTATGCAGCACACTCGTTCACCCTCCTCTGAACCATGATGATGTAGCCTGTCTTTACTCACCCTCCTCTGAACCATGATGATGTAGCCTGTCTTTACTCACCTTCAGGCAGGCAGGCAGTCTGTCTTGTGTCTGATATGCTGCCTCAGAACATGAAATAGAATACCTGTCTGTCTTGTGTCTGATATGCTGCCTCAGAACATGAAATAGAATACCTGTCTGTCTTGTGTCTGATATGCTGCCTCAGAACATGAAATAGCCTGCCTTTCTGCCTGCCTGCCTGCGAAAAATGAATCTTCCACATCCGAGACAGATCAGCAGGTAGATCCAATGTTATCACCAGAGGTACCAAAAAACTAGTCTAATACCCCTTGGAAGGCCCTCAGAAGGAATCCTAAATAGCACTAAACCACCAAGGGTAGAATATTTCCTCTTGCAGGAAATGAACCAAGGAGAAGTAGAAGGAATTTCAAATGAGAACTTTTGGGTAAGGTGGATGAACTACACAGCTAGGGTGTTGGGTCAAACTAATTGTTATGCCTGTTCAACAGGTAGGCCAACCCTTGTAACTGCACCTATGCCTCAGACCATGTTCTCTTGTGTGATAGATTTGGGATCAAACCAAACCTCACCTAATTGTTATGATATTAAGATAACCACTCTTAAAAAGGATAATACTAAGGCACCCCAATTCACCATGAAACCCAGAGATCATCAATGTTATAGATACCAAAGTAATGCAAATCACAGATCAAATTGGAGAAGGGTTTACAACACCGTTTTCTGGTGGGTTGCAATTGATAAAAAATGTTGACTGGATTAATTACATCTACAAAGGTTCGTTAATTAGACAGGGGATGCAGTGAAGAGAATCTCAGGCCAACTATCCGCCACCTCACTCATGACCTGCAGAATAGTTTGGTTCTCTAAATGCTTTTAGCAGAAAAGGGCGGATTTGCAAGATGGTGGGAGGTCATTGTTGTATGTTTATCCCCAACAATACAGCCCCAGATGGTACAGTAACTAGAGCGCTGGCAGGTCTCACTGCATTAATTAAAGAATGGGCTGAGAACTGGGGGGTGAATACATCAATGACTGGTTGGTTTGATCAAATGTTTGGTGAATGGGAAAACTATTGTTGTAACTATTTTAGGCGCGGCAATCGCGTCTATGGGTATGCTTGTTCTTTGTGGATGTTGTCTTATTCCCTGTGTCCGAGGGTTGGTGAGCAAGGCGTTGGAGAATGCAGCATCACAGCAGATGGTGAGATACGGCCCAATCCCGGACTCCGGGAATGAAGAATATGATCCACCAGGCTTGGTGGAGGACGACGACGATTCAGATAGTTTGAGACTGGATGTTTACCTAGAACTATAAATCTCTAGTTAAAAGTTATTGCAATGATTTTTGTGTATTAAAGTCTTGTTTTGAGTGTGATGTACTAATTAATCAATATTGCAGGATGTGATGAAGCAAATGTTCTTCACTATAGGCTTAGACTGTTGTTTCCAGATAGTGGGTAAACAGGTTAGGTACCATTGCTAAAGAGTAACGTTACGCTTTTAATCATGGGGTAACCCTGACGAACCTGTATTGAATGAGACAATTTTCTATGTTTTTATACGCAAATCAACTTATATGCTTCAATGTGTGTGATTCATTTTATAACAACATATATTTTGTGAGTATGTGTGTAATATTTAGTCAAAGGGTGGATTGATAGATTAATTATTAATGACTAATTATTACACCCTGAAACTGTGTGAAATGTCTTAGAATGTGTGAGTGTAGGAGCAGTAAAGAATATGACATTGTGTTACTATTTAGCAATGTGAGTAAGAGTTAGGCCAGACAACAAAGGACAAGGAGAACTGAGAAACCAAGATAACTGAGGAATTTAGGGAGTAGAGAAACTGTTAGGCTTGTGTGTGTGTGTGTGACATGATGGTCAGGAGAGCAGTTTTCCAGTGGAAAACTACAGCCCGCCTAAAGAGGGGAGGGATTTTTTTTTCCTCTAATGTGTGCATATAAAAATATTGTACGACCATTTTGTTTTAGAACGTTCTCATGAATAAAGCCTGATGATTGTATGCTGGGCTGCTTGGTCTGATTATTAGAGATTTACAACCTCTGGGATACAGACTGAGTAATAAGTTCATTTTTGAAACATTAAACCATCAGGTGTACGCCGACCCCAGCTAAGTAACTCATGCAAAGAGTTAAAGCGCAATTATGTGTTTTATCTCCAGTACTCTGCCATGATTGTCAGTTATGTAGCTGCTCTACTGATAATCTCAGTGCGTCCTTGTTGGGATGACACAATCAGTCTACTACCGGAGAATATTAACACCAAACACAAACACATTGGTTCACCGTTCCACGGGAGCGGACAATACACAGCATACCATAATGTTCTGAATAATGGCCAAGTCTACCTCGCTCCTTATTCTACTGAACCGCTTAGGCGCAACAAACACAAGTCCAACATTTATCGGAAACTGTTAAACTACCTGTTCACTACCCTCCTGCTCTCCGGGGATGTGCAACTCAATCCTGGGCCCAACATCACCGAGCCAGCGATACGCACCGGAGTGGAGGGCGGTGGATGGCCTCGTCCACTGATCGTCGCCGCTGTGGAGGTGGGTGAGTGCTATGGTCCTGTGGTTTCTCTCGACTCACCCGGCTCCAGGATGGATTTTGACTCTTCAAACATACCAAAGTCGCTATATGCGATCCCTGACTCTGCTTCTGGTACGCAAGCTGTTTTAATTAGTTCCCCGCATCCAGTGCAGGCGGGAGGGATTGTTAATTGCGCTACCGAACTGCCCCTAATCAAAACGAAACAAAACGGCCTAAACCCAGCCGTCAGAAAACACAGAAAATTTAACTTTTTTCAATGTGTCAATCATCTCGAGTCATCTGGGACCCACGAGCTAAGCCCAAGGGACTACTAGGGGGCACTTGAACATTCGTAGTGTCATTCCAAAAAGTGATCAAATTCAACATCTACTCACAGACTCCAACCTTGACTTTCTCTGCCTCTCAGAGACATGGCTCCATAGAAACTCTCCATCTGCTGCTTTGATTGTGCCTGGCTACAATGTTTTCAGGAGAGACAGGACTGAAGGAAGAGGTGGGGGTGTGATGATTTATATTAAAGAACATATCCGATGTAAACAAATTGAGTGGTCATGTGATAATGAACTAGAATGTATTGGCCTGAACATTATACTGTCTCCCCAAATGTCTTTTTACCCTCATTGGAATGTATAGGCCACCTTCCACCAAAAGTGTGTTTTTGATCAGTTTAATAACATGCTTAGGGAATGTGATTTTGGGAAAGAGGTCATCTTAATGGGAGATTTTAACATTAATTATGAAGACAAGTGTTGTAGGAAAACCCTCAAACGGATCACTAATACCTTTGACCTTACACAGCTAGTTAAAGGGCCAACCAGGGTGACTTGTTGCTCTAAAACACAGATTGATTTGGTGTTCAGTAATAAACCAGAGAGAGTGACTAAATCATTCAATATGGTTACTGGGCTATCTGATCATAATCTGACACTTATAGCCAGAAAGCTGTCTAAGAGCAGGTTTAACCTCTCTACTGTTAGAAAGCCTGATCAACTAAGAATACCTAAGAGTGAATTAAGCCATTTTGAAAATGCAATTAAGGGAATTAACTGGAATGATCTCTTGTCCTATGCAGACGTGGAAGCTGATAGTCAAGTTTTTCTATCCACAATCCAGACTACATTAAATGGTTTCCTAAAGAAAATCAAATCCAAACCTGGCCAAAAGAGCACTCTTCCTTGGCTAAATGGAGAAATCTGGAAATTGATGAAAGAACGAGATTATTATCTAAAAATAGCCCTAAGATCCAAATTAGAGCATGACAGACGTAGGTTTACCATGTTGAGAAATAAGGTGATGAAAGAAATCAGACAGGCCAAGGCAAACTTTTTTATTAACATAATTGGTGAAGCAAAGGGAAATTCTAAACTGATCTGGGAGAATCTAAAAAAGTTAACAGGGAAAGACCATAGTAACACTGCAAAAAGACTAGAAATCATGGTGAATAACAATCTAACACAGGATGCAGTCGAAATAGCAATAGCCTTCAATTCCTACTTTATTGACTCTGTCAGGGTACTGACACAGAACCCCTCCACTGGTTTCTTGGGCTCAGTGCTAGTAAATGATGCTCAACCTGTCTACATCATAAGGGAGGTTTCTGAGTCAAAGGTAGACAAGGTGATTAGCTCACTAAAGAACTCTAAAGCCAAAGATGTGTTTGGGATGGACTCTACCTTTCTTAAAAACTACAAAGAGTCACTCATTGGCCCCATTACTAAGGTCACCAACACATCTATTGGTCTCGGGGTGTTTCCAAGGGTATGGAAGTCGGCCATAATAACGGCCATCTTTAAATCAGGCGACCCTGCTGACGTGAGTAACTACAGGCCCATTAGTATACTACCTGTGGTGTCAAAGGTTGTTGAAAAGTGTGTAGCAGAACAACTGATTGCCCACCTCAACAACAGCCCCTTCACATTACATTCCATGCAGTTTGGCTTCAGAGCGAAACACTCCACAGAAATGGCCAACTGCTTTTTTCTGGAAAATGTGAAGTCCAAGATGGACAAAGGGGGGCGTTGTTGGGGCTGTGTTTCTGGACCTAAGGAAGGCTTTTGATACTGTTAACCATGAGATTCTCATCACAAAATTGTCCAAGTTCAACTTTTCCCCCGATGCCTTGAGATGGATGAAATTATACCTTGAAGGCAGAACTCAGTGTGTCAGAGTGAGCAATGAGCTGTCGCCCACTCTTAGCTATGATGTGGGTGTGCCCCAAGGGTCAATACTGGGGCCCCTCCTGTTCAGCCTGTACATTAATGATCTGCCTTCTGTCTGTACTGGGTCTGAAGTTCAAATGTATGCAGATGATACAGTGATATATGTGCATGCAAAGAGCAAACAACAAGCTGCACAAGAACTCACTACTGTAATGGTCCAGGTTACAAAGTGGCTCAGTGACTCGTGTTTGCATCTCAATGTGAAAAAAACTGTTTGCATGTTCTTCACAAAGAGGGCAACAGATGCTACTGAGCCAGAAGTCTATGTGTCAGGGGAGAAGCTCCAGGGGGTATCTGATTTTAAGTACCTTGGCATCATACTTGATTCCAACCTCTCTTTTAAAAAGCATGTGAAAAAGGTAATTCAAATAACCAAATTCAACCTAGCTAATTTCCGATTTATACGAAATTGTTTGACTACAGAGGTAGCAAAACGGTACTTCAAATCTATGATACTCCCCCACTTAACATACTGCTTGACTAGTTGGGCCCAAGCTTGCTGTACAACAGTAAGACCTATTCAGTCTGTCTACAAACAGGCTCTCAAAGTGCTTGATAGGAAGCCCAATAGCCATCATCACTGTCACATCCTTAGAAAGCATGAGCTCCTGAGTTGGGAAAATCTTGTGCAATACACCGATGCATGTCTTGTATTCAAGATCCTAAATGGCTTGGCTCCCCCCTCCACTCAGTATTTTTGTTAAACAGAAAACCCAAACATATGGCAGCAGATCCACAAGGTCTGCCATGAGAGGTGACTGTGTAGTTCCCTTAAGGAAAGGCACCTTTAGTAAATCCGCTTTTTCTGTGAGAGCTTCCCATGTCTGGAATACACTGCCATCAGACACACATAACTGCACCACATATCACACTTTCACAAAATGCTTGAAGACATGGCTAAAGGTCAATCAGATTTGTGAACATGGTCCCCTAGCTGTGTGTTGCCGCTTTCCATGTCTGTTGTCTGTAACTTGTGAGGTGTGGAAACACTTTGTTGCTTTTATGAATTTTGTCTTGCTGCTTTTTGTTCTATGTTGCTCTGTCTGTATGCTACGTCTTGCTTGTCCTATGTTGCTATGTCTGTATGCTATGTCTTGTTCTATGTTGTTATTGTCTATATTGTAATTGTTTTTAATAACCTGCCCAGGGACTGCGGTTGAAAATTAGCCGGCTGGCTAAAACCGGCACTTTTACTGAAACGTTGATTAATGTGCACTGTCCCTGTAAAAATAAAAATAAACTCAAACTCAACTCAACATTGGGATAGAAATTCACATAACACCAGACCCCTAGGAATTTGTAGTTGTCCACATATTCTAAGTCAGACCCGCCGAGAGTAGTGATTCTAGTCGGGCGGGCGGGTGCAAGCAGCTTTCGATTGAAGAGCATGCATTTAGTTTTACTAGCGTTTAAGAGCAGTTGGAGGGTACGGAAGGAGTGCTGTATGGCATTGAAGCTCGTTTGGAGGTTTGTTAACACAGTGTCCAATGAAGGGCCAGATGTATACAAAATGGTGTCGTCTGCGTAGAGGTGGATCTGAGAGTCACCAGCAGCAAGAGCGACATCATTGATATACACAGAGAATAGAGTCGGCCCGAGAATTGAACCCTGTGGCACCCCCATAGAGACTGCAAGAGGTCCGGACAACAGGCCCTCCGAACTGACACAATGAACTAATAATAATAATAATAATAAGCCATTTAGCAGACGCTTTTATCCAATGCGACTTACAGTCATGCGTGCATACATTTTTGTGTATGGGTGGTCCCGGGGATCGAACCCACTACCTTGGCGTTACAAGCGCCGTGCTCTACCAGCTGAGCTACAGAGGACCACAAATAGCATTAGCATTAGCAAAATGACTGGAAGTCTCTGGGAACAGCTAGCATGCTAGTTGTTCCTGTGGACTTCCAGTCATTGCACTAATGCTACTTCGCATTGGCTAACTTCCGTCATACTGGACGCAGAGACATACATTTTTTAGGGCCAGTAGATAAAGGGCTTCATCTGACTCTGGGTCAGTAGATAAAGGGCTTCATCTGACTCTGGGTCAGTAGATAAAGGGCTTCATCTGACTCTGGGTCAGTAGATAAAGGGCTTCATCTGACTCTGGGTCAGTAGATAAAGGGCTTCATCTGACTCTGGGCCAGTAGATAAAGGGCTTCATCTGACTCTGGGTCAGTAGATAAAGGGCTTCATCTGACTCTGGGTCAGTAGATAAAGGGCTTCATCTGACTCTGGGTCAGTAGATAAAGGGCTTCATCTGACTCTGGGCCAGTAGATAAAGGGCTTCATCTGACTCTGGGCCAGTAGATAAAGGGCTTCATCTGACTCTGGGCCAGTAGATAAAGGGCTTCATCTGACTCTGGGCCAGTAGATAAAGGGCTTCATCTGACTCTGGGTCAGTAGATAAAGGGCTTCATCTGACTCTGGGTCAGTAGATAAAGGGCTTCATCTGACTCTGGGCCAGTAGATAAAGGGCCTCATTGCCAACATCCAGAACCGTTAATACATGGAAGCAGCACAGACTCATTTGTAGTGATCTCAGTTTGATAGGGGGCATGTTTTAAGTTCAATGCAAAGAGACACACTATTTTATGTGAAGTGGACTTCTAGGCTCCCTCCTATCCACACCTGCAGCTGATCTAAGTCTGCAGACCGTGGTGCGTTGTGGGAGTGATCTGGGAACCTGCCAACCACCCTGATCAACTTCTAAGGCCAGGAACCAGTGCTGTCCACTAACGGTTAGTGCTATCCAATCCTTGGGACTTCCCTACCCTAAAACATAACCCTTATCCTTACCCTAACCCTTATCCTTACCCTAACCCTTACCCTAACCCTAACCCTTATCCTTACCCTAACCCTTATCCTTACCCTTACCCTAACCCTTACCCTTACCCTAACCCTTACCCTTACCCTAACCCTTACCCTAACCCTAACCCTTACCCTTACCCTAACCCTTATCCTTACCCTTACCCTTACCCTAACCTTAACTGCTTAACATTTCACCTTCAATGGGGTGACAGAGTTGGAAGTCCCAAGGATTCCATCTAGACTTCACCCGTCCACTAACCCAGAGAGCTAGTTGAGCCGGCCAGGCTTGAAGAGAAGGAGAGGTGGTGTCCGAAAACTCCCAACCAACATGACATTCTACCATAAAGGCACTGAAACACTACATTTTACATTTTACATTTTAGTCATTTAGCAGACGCACTTATCCAGAGTGACTTACAGGAGCAATTAGGGTTAAGTGTCTTGCTCAAGGGCACATCGACAGATTTTTCACCTAGTTGGCTCAGGGATTAGAACCAGCGACCTTTCGGTTACTGGCACAACGCTCACTAAGCTACCTGCCGCCCACTACTCACTCACTACTTGCAACATAAAGCTAACCCTTCTGTAATGCCATAGGAGCTTACAGCCATGTCTCAGGGTTAGCATCAGGGTTGGGGTCAATTCCATTTCAATTCCAGTCAATTCAGAAAGGAAACCAAATTCCATTTCCAAATTTTCCTCATTGAATATAATTGGAATTTCAGTGTACTTCCTGAATTTAAATGGAATTGATCCCAACCCTGGCACAGAGCATGTTTAAAAACAAAACAACAGCAGCAACATATGAAGAATCAGTCTTATAAGACAGTGTGTTAGGCAGTCTTGCTGTAGTCTGGTCTCTCCAGACAGTGGTTATGTATGTGCCATTACTTGACTTGTTCCCATTGACACCAAGGTAGACCATGCTTAGCCTGAGTCCCAGATCTGTTTGTGCCGTCTTGCCATAACACCTATGTCCCTCAAATTCAGATCTGGACCTCAAAGCCAGTTGAACTGCTTTGTGTCATTCTTCCCCTCTAATCAGGGACTCATTTAGACCTGGGACAAAAAAGGGTGTATTCATTCCGTCAAACAGGTGGGTGAAATGAATGATCCGGTAGAACAGAAAAGCAGCAGTAGTCCACACCTCATAGGGTAAGATTTGAATACCCCGGTCTTATGTCTTTGATAATTACAGAGTTGGCAAGACCGCACAAACAGAGCTGGGAGAAGTAGTTGGTGAACCAGGCGAGGCAGTCATTTGAGAAACCAAGGCTATTTAGTCTGCCAATAAGAATGTGGTGATTGACGGGAGTCGAAAGCCTTGGCCAGGTCGATGAACACGGCTGCACAGTACTGTCTTTTATCGATCACGGTTATTATATCGTTTAGGACCTTGAGCGTGGCTGAGGTGCACCCGTGACCAGCTCGGAAAACCAGATTGCATAGCGGAGAAGGTACGGTGGGATTCTAAATGGTCGGTGATCTGTTTGTTAACTTGGCTTTCAAATACTTTCGAAAGGCAGGGCAGGATGGATATAGGTCTGTAACAGTTTGGATCTAGAGTGTCACACCCTTTGTAGAGGGGGATGACCGCGGCAGCTTTCCAATCTCTGGGGGATCTCAGGCGATACGAAAGAGAGGTTGAACAGGCTGGTAATAGGGGTTGCGACAATTCCGGCGGCTAATTTTAGAAAGAAAGGGTCCAGATTGTCTAGCCCAGCTGATTTGTAGGGGTCCAGATTTTGCAGCTCTTTCAGAACATCAGCTACCTGAATTTGGGTGAAGGAGAAGCGGGAGGGCATGGGCAAGTTGCAGCGGAGGGTGCAGAGCTGGTGGCCGGGGTAGGGGTAGCCAGGTGGAAAGATCTTCTGCACAGATTCTGTCAGACCTGGGCCCTGACAGTAAATCTCAGTAAGACAAAAATAATGGTGTTCCAAAAAAGGTCCAGTTGCCAGGACCACAAATACAAATTCCATCTAGACACCGTTGCCCAAGAGCACACAAAAAACGATACATACCTCGGCTTAAACATCAGCGCCACAGGCAACTTCCACAAAGCTGTGAACGATCTGAGAGTCAAGGCAAGAAGAGCCTTCTATGCCATCAAAAGGAACATAAAATTCGACATACCAATTCGGATCTGGCAAAAAATACTAAAATCAGTTATAGAACCTATTGCCCTTTATGGTTGTGAGGTCTGCGGTCCGCTCACCAACCAAGAGTTCACAAAATGGGACAAACACCAAATTGAGACTCTGCATGCAGAATTCTGCAAAAATATCCTCATGGTACAACGAAAAACACCAAATAATGAATGCAGAGCAGAATTAGGCCGATACCCGCTAATTATCAAAATCCAGAAAAGAGCCGTTAAATTCTATAACCACTTAAAAGGAAGCGATTCCCAAACCTTCCATAACAAAGCCATCACCTACAGAGAGATGAACTTGGAGAAGAGTCCCCTAAGTAAGCTGGTCCTGGGGCTCTGTTCACAAACACAAACAGACCCTCAGGACAGAAAAACAATTAGGCCCAATCAAATCATGAGAAAACAAAAAGATAATTACTTGACACATTGGAAAGAATTTACAAAAAAAACATGCTATTTGAAGAATAGAATGCTATTTGACCCTAAACAGAGAGTACACAGTGGCAGAATACCTGACCACTGTGACTGACCCAAAATTAAGGAAAGCTTTGACTATGTACAGACTCAGTGAGCATAACCTTGCTATTGAGAAAGGCCGCCGTAGGCAGACCTGGCTCTCAAGAGAAGACAGGCTATGTGCACACTGCCCACAAAATGAGGTGGAAACTGAGCTGCACTTCCTAACCTCCTGTGAAATGTATGCCCATATTAGAGACACATATTTCCCTCAGATTACAGCGATCCACAAAGAATTTGAAAACAAACCCAATTTTGATAAACTCCCTTATCTACTGGGTGAAAAACCACAGTGTGCCATCACAGCAGCAAGTTTTGTGACCGGTTGCCACAAGAAAAGGGCAACCAGTGAAGAACAAACACCATTGTAAATACAACCCATATTTATGTTGATTTATTTTCCCTTTTGTACTTTAACTATTTGCACATTGTTACAACACTGTATATAGACATAATATGACATTTGAAATGTCTTTATTCTTTGAGACCTTCTGAGTGTAATGTTTACTGTTAATATTTATTGTTTATTTCACTTTTGTTTATTATCTACTTCACTTGCTTTGGCAATGTTAACATTCGTTTCCCATGCCAATAAAGACCTTCAATTGAATTGAATTGAGAGAGAGAGAGGGGAGAGAGGAGAAAGAGAGAGAGAGACGGAGAGAGAGAGACAGAGAGAGAGAGAGAGACACAGAGAGAGAGAGAGAGACACACATAGACAGAGAGAGAGAGAGAGAGAGAGAGAGAGAGAGAGAGAGAGAGAGAGAGAGAGAGAGAGAGACTTAGCTGTTGACTTCAGGCTTGCAGTTTGTCTGTCTGATGGTTTGTTGGTTTGTATGTCAAAGCTTCAAAACAATGTTGCTACCAACCCTATCAAACTGCCGTGCCAACCGAGAGCTGGAAGAGAAGGAAGAGCTATCTTTCTTTCCTCCTTCCATCTTCTTCTTCGGTGGGGTTTATCGGCGGTTGGCATCCAACATTATGGTGCATTACCGCCACCTACTGTACTGGAGTGTGGGCCAGCGACAGGGAGAAACTAAATCCTACCTGCCAGCCCCGTTGCTCTTAAAAAAGATAACTAAATATTTGAGACTATATCTAATTTCCTGTATCCCCTTCTCCCTCATACTAGATCTCATCCTCTCCCTTTCCCTCTGATACTGCCCACACTGTACCAATACATGCTCCACGGTCTCTGTTTCCTGACAAAAATCACACTTTCCTGTTGGATGCTTTCCTATCACATTAAGGTCTTATTCAACCGGCTGTGTCCCACCCTTAATCTAGTAAAAACAGCCTCCTCTCTTCTGTCCCTTCCTGCCGTCCTCCCCTCCCCGACTTTCCTCTGTACTTGAAATAAATGTCTGCCCTTCGTCTCTCTATTCCACTGCTCCTGTCATCTCTGCACCATCACTGTATATATCAGGCTTTTTGCCTCTGCCTTGCTCATTGAAACTTTACCAATAACATCCCCACTACTAAGTGCTTGTTTAGCCAGTTCATCTACTGCCTCGTTCCCCTCCACCCCCACATGGGCTGGGACCCAAGTAAATCTTATCTGAATACCCATCTGTTTAATCCTGCCATGGGTTTGTAGCACCTCATAAAGCAGGTCTTGTCTGCTACGTGAGCTAAATGACTGGAGACTCATCAACACTGCACATGAATCAGAGCAAATAACTACTGTCTGGCTTGACATTCTCCACTCACTGCAAGGCCAACAGGATGGCCATCAGCTCCGCCATATATACAGCCAGATGATCTGTAATACATTTCCTGACTTCCACCCCACATTCCTGCACTACAAATGCTGACCCAGTACGTCCTGTCCTTGGATCTTTTGAACCGTCTGTGTAAATGGCCACAAAATCCTGATAAACAGTATCCAGACGCCTCTTAAACAAATCAGATGGATCAACACCCTCTCTATCTTTCGGTAGTCTCTCCAACACTTCTAGATCAACTACTGGAGGCGGGAGTAGCCATGGTGTTTCCTCCTTCCTGATCCGCTCTTAAAGTGGCAGCGCACGGTGAAGGCTCCGTGCAGGATTTCGACACAAACAAATATATTTTATATTTGAGATTCTTCATAAAGGCACCCTTTGCCTTGATGACAGCTTTGCACACTCTTGGCATTCTCTCAACCCGCTTCATGAGGTAGTCACATGGAATGCATTTGAATGAATAGGCATGCCTTTATAAAAGTTAATTTGTGGAATTTCTTTCCTTCTTTAAAGCGTTTGAGCCAATCAGTTGTTTTGTGACAAGGTACAGAAGATAGCCCTATTTGGTAAAAGATCAAGTCCATATTATGGCAAGAACAGCTCAAATAAGCAAAGAGAAACGACAGTACATCATTACTTTAAGACATGAAGGTCAGTCAATATGTAACATTTCAAGAACTTTGAAAGTTTCTTCAAGAGCAGTCGCAAAAACCATCAAGCTTCTGTATATCACCCCCCCCCCATACCTTGTCACAACACAACAACACAACCGATTGGCTCAAATGCATTAAGAAGGAAATAAATTCCACAAATTAACTTTTAAGAAGGTACACCTGTTAATTGAAATGCAGTCCAGGTGAATACCTCATGAAGCTGGTTGAGAGAATGCCAAGAGTGTGCAAAGCTGTCATCAAGGCAAAGGGTGGCTATTTGAAGAATCTCAAATATAAAATATATTTTGATTTGTTTAATACTTTTTTGGTTACTACATGATTCCATATGTGTTATTTCATAGTTTTGATGTCTTCACTATTATGCTACAATGTAGAAAATAGTAAAAATAAAGGAAAAACCCTTGATGAGTAGGTGTTCTAACATTTCACTGGTATTGTATACGTCCATGAAAATGTGCATTATCCGTATTGTGCAGCAACTGTCCAGATTTCGGGACACCCATCCAGTAGAGGTTAAACTATATAGATATTAAACTATATAGATATTAAACCATACAGATATTAAACTATGTACAGTGGGCGAAAAAAAGTATTTAGTCAGCCACCAATTGTGCAAGTTCTCCCACTTAAAAAGATGAGAGAGGCCTGTAATTTTCATCATAGGTACACGTCAACTATGACAGACAAAATGAGAAAAAAATTTCTCCAGAAAATCACATTGTAGGATTGTTAATGAATTTATTTGCAAATTATGGTGGAAAATAAGTATTTGGTCAATAACAAAAGTTTCTCAATACTTTGTTATATACCCTTTGTTGGCAATGACACAGGTCAAACGTTTTCTGTAAGTCTTCACAAGGTTTTCACACACTGTTTCTGGTATTTTCGCCCATTCCTCCATGCAGATCTCCTCTAGAGCAGTGATGTTTTGGGGCTGTCGCTGGGCAACACGGACTTTCAACTCCCTCCAAAGATTTTCTATGGGGTTGAGATCTGGAGACTGGCTAGGCCACTCCGGGACCTTGAAATGCTTCTTACGAAGCCACTCCTTCGTTTCCCGGGCGGTGTGTTTGGGATCATTGTCATGCTGAAAGACCCAGCCACGTTTCATCTTCAATGCCCTTGCTGATGGAAGGAGGTTTTCACTCAAAATCTCACGATACACATGGCCCCATTCATTCTTTCCTTTACACGGATCAGTCGTCCTGGTCCCTTTGCAGAAAAAAAGCCCCAAAGCAAGATGTTTCCACCCCCATGCTTCACAGTAGGTATGGTGTTCTTTGGATGCAACTCAGCATTCTTTGTCCTCCAAACACAACGAGTTGAGTTTTTACCAAAAAGTTGTATTTTGGTTTCATCTGACCATATGACATTCTCCCAATCCTCTTCTGGATCATCCAAATGCACTCTAGCAAACTTCAGACGGGCCTGGACATGTACTGGCTTAAGCAGGGGGACACGTCTGGCACTGCAGGATTTTGAGTCCCTGGCGGCGTAGTGTGTTACTGATGGTAGGCTTTTTTACTTTGGTCCCAGCTCTCTGCAGGTCATTCACTAGGTGTGGTTCTGGGATTTTTGCTCACCGTTCTTGTGATCATTTTGACCCCACGGGGTGAGATCTTGCGTGGAGCCCCAGATCGAGGGAGATTATCAGTGGTCTTGTATGTCTTCCATTTCCTAATAATTGCTCCCACAGTTGATTTCTTCAAACCAAGATGCTTACCTATTGCAGAATTCAGTCTTCCCAGCCTGTGCAGGTCTACAATTTTGTTTCTGGTGTCCTTTGACAGCTCTTTGGTCTTGGCCATAGTGGAGTTTGGAGTGTGACTGTTTGAGGTTGTGGACAGGTGTCTTTTATACTGATAACAAGTTCAAACAGGTGCCATTAATACAGGTAACAAGTGGAGGTCAGAGGAGCCTCTTAAAGAAGAAGTTACAGGTCTGTGAGAGCCAGAAATCTTGCTTGTTTGTAGGTGACCAAATACATATTTTCCACCATAATTTGCAAATAAATTCATAAAAAATCCTACAATGTGATTTTCTGGATTTTTTCTCTCAATTTGTCTGTCATAGTTGACGTCTACCTATGATGAAAATTACAGGCCTCTCTCATCTTTTTAAGTGGGAGAACTTGCACAATTGGTGGCTGACTAAATACTTTATTCCCCCACTGTAGATATTAAATGATACAGACTTAAAACTATATTGATATTAAACCATATAGATATTAAACCAAACATATAGTATATTAAACCATAGAGATATAACTATACTGATATTAAACTATACAGATATTAAATCATACAGATATTAAACCATATAGATATTAAACCATACAGATATTAAACCATACAGATATTAAACTATGTCGATATTAAACAATATAGATATTAAACCATACAGATATTAAACCATATAGATATTGAACCAAATAGATATTAAACTATATATATATTAAATAATATAGATATTAAACCGTACATATATTAACCCGTACAGATGTTAAACTATATAGATATTAAACCGTACATATATTAAACCATATAGATATTAAACCATACAGATATTAAACAATATAGATATTAAACTATATAGATATTAAACGATATAGATATTAAACCAGGTAGATATTCAATCATCCAGATGTTAACCCATACAGATATTAAACTATATAGATATTAAACTATATAGATATTAAACCATTTAGATATTAAACCATTTAGATATTAAAACATACAGATATTAATGTATATAGATATGAATCTAAACAGATATTAAACCATAAAGATATTAAACCATATAGATTTTAAACCATATAGATATTAAACCATACAGATGAATCAAATCAAATTGTGTTGGTCTAAACCATATAGATATTAAACTATTAAATATATTAAACCATACAGATATTAAACCATATAGATATTAAACCACACAGATATTAAACCATACAGATATTAAACCATACAGAAATTAAACGATATAGATATTAAACCATACAGATATGAAACCATATAGATATTAAACTATATAGATATTAAAACATGTAGATATTAAACCATACAGATATTAAATTATATAAATATGAATCCATATAGATATTAAACTATATAAATATTAAACATATAGATATTAAACCATTTAGATATTAAACTATACAGATATTAAACTATACAGATATTAAACTAAACAGATATTAACCTACACAGATATTAAACCATACATATATTAAACCATACAGATATTAAACCATACAGATATTAAACTATGTAGATATTAAAATATTCAGATATTAAAGCATATAGATATTACACCAAACATACAGTATATTAAACCTTAGAGATATTAAACTATACCGATATTAAACCACATGGATATTAAACCATACAGATATTAAACTACATGGATTTTCAACCATACAGATATTAAACCATACAGATTTGAAACCTTACATATATTAAACCATATAGATATTAAACCATATAGATATTAAACTATACATATATTAAACAATATAGATATTAAACCGTACATATATTAACCCGTACAGAAGTTAAACTATATAGATATTAAACTGTACAGACATTAAACCATGTAGATATTAAACCATACAGATATTAAACGATATAGATATTAAACCAGGTAGATATTCAATCATCCAGATATTAACCCATATAGATATTAAACTCTATAGATATTAAACCAAACATATATTAAACTGGTAAAATATTCAACCATACATATATTAAATGATATAGATATTAAACAATATAGATTTTTAACTATATAGATATTTAACAATTTAGATATTGAGCTATATAGATCTTAAACCATTTAGATATTAAAACATACAGATAATAATGTATATAGATATGAATCTAAACAGATATTAAACCATATAGATTTGAAACCTTACATATATTAAACCATATAGATAATAAACCATTCAGATATTAAACTATATAGATATTAAACTATGAAATATATTAAACCATATAGATATTAAACCATATAGATATTAAACTATACAGATATTAAACTATACACATATTAAACCATACATAAATTAAACTATATAGATATTAAACCATACAGATATTAAACTATATAGATATTAAACCATGTATATATTAAACCATACAGATCATACATTATATAAATATTAAACCATATTGATATTAAACTATATAGATATTAAACTATATAGATATTAAACCATTTAGATACTAAATTATACAAATCTTAAACCATGTACAGTATATATGAAAACATACAGATATTAAGGTATATAGACATTAATCTAAACAGATATTAAACTATGCCGATATTAAACTATAAAGATATTAAATCATACAGATATAAAACCATATAGCTATTAAACCACATAGATATTAAACCAAACATACAGTATATTAAACCATAGTGATATTAAACTATACCGATTTAAACTATACAGATATTAAACCATATTGATATTAAACCATACAGATATTAAACCATACAGTTATTAAACCATATAGATATTAAACCATACAGATATTAAACTATATAGATTTTAAACCACATAGATAATATTAAACTCACAGAGTAGAAGACAGATGCGTTCCATCTCAACTTGTCGATCACTAACTCTCTCTAAACTCTAGTGACTTGTATATTGTCCCCCCACCCGACCTCTCCTCTCCACCCATCTCCACTTCCTCTCTGCTCAGAAGGACTGAGAGGTGTGAAAGATATGTGTGACAAAAGGGGCCTAGAGAGAAGAGAGACCGAGAGAGGCAGAGAGAGAGAGACAGAGAGAGAGAGAGAGACAGAGAGAGACAGAGAGAGAGAGACAGAGAGAGAGAGAGAGAGAGACACAGAGATAGAGAGAGAGAGAGAGAGAGACAGACAGACAGAGAGAGAGAGAGACACAGAGAGAGACACCCCTATCAGATAACCTGCCTAAATGACTACCGACCCGTAGCACTGACGTCTGTAGCCATGAAGTGCTTTGAAAGACTGGTCATGGCTCACATCAACAGCATAATCCCAGAAACCATTGACCCACTCCAATTTGCATACCGCCCCAACAGATCCACAGATGATGCAATCTCTATCGCACTCCACACTGCCCTTTCCCACCTGGACAAGAGGAACACCTACGTGAGAATGCTGTTCATTGACTACAGCTCAGCATTCAACACCATAGTGCCCTCTAAGCTCATCACTAAGCTAAGGATCCTGGGACTAAACACCTCCCTCTGCAACTGGATCCTGGACTTCCTGACGGGCCGCCCCCAGGTGGTAAGGGTAGGTAACAACACATCTGCCACACTGATCCTCAACACGGGGGCCCCTCAGGGGTGCGTGCTCAGTCCCCTCCTGTACTCTCTGTTCACCCATGACTGCATGGCCAGGCACGACTCCAACACCATCATTAAGTTTGCCGACGACACAACAGTGGTAGGCCTGATTACCGACAACGATGAGACAGCCTATAGGGAGGAGGTCAGAGATCTGGCCGTGTGGTGCCAGGACAACAACCTCTCCCTCAACGTGACCAAGACAAAGGAGATGATTGTGGACTACAGGAAAAAAAAGAGGACTGAGCACGCCCCCATTCTCATCGACGGGGCTGTAGTGGAACAGGTTGAGAGCTTCAAGTTCCTTGGTGTCCACATCACCAACGAACTATCATGGTCCAAACACACCAAGACAGTCGTGAAGAGGGCACGACAAAGCCTATTCCCCCTCAGGAGACTAAAAAGATTTGGCATGGGTCCTCAGATCCTCAAAAATTCTACAGCTGCACCATCGAGAGCATCCTGACTGGTTGCATCACCGCCTGGTATGGCAACTGCTTGGCCTCTGACCGCAAGGCACTACAGAGGGTAGTGCGTACGGCCCAGTACATCACTGGGGCAAAGCTCCATGCCATCCAGGACCTCTATACCAGGCGGTGTCAGAGGAAGGCCCTCAAAATTGTCAAAGACTCCAGCCACCCTAGTCATAGACTGTTCTCTCTGCTACCGCACGGCAAGCGGTACCGGAGTGCCAAGTCTAGGTCCAAAAGACTTCTCAACAGCTTCTACCCCCAAGCCATAAGACTCCTGAACAGCTAATCATGGCTACCCGGACTATTTGCACTGCCCCCCCCACCCCCCTCCTTTTTACGCTGCTGCTACTCTGTTAAGTATTTATGCATAGTCACTTTAACTCTACCCACATGTACATATTACCTCAACTACCTCAACTAGCCGGTGCCCCCAACATTGACTATGCAACGGTACGGTACCCCCTGTATATATAGCCTCCCTACTGTCACTTTATTTTACTGTATATATAGCCTCCCTACTGTCACTTTATTTTACTTCTGCTCTTTTTTTCTCAACACTTTTTTGTTGTTGTTTTATTCTTACTTTTTTGTTTAAAATAAATGCACTGTTGGTTAAGGGCTGTAAGTAAGCATTTCACTGTAATGTCTGCACCTGTTGTATTCGGCGCATGTGACCAATAAAATTTGATTTGATTTGATTTTATCAGACCACAGTGAAATCACAGTCTACTTGAACAGAGCAATACTCAATCATGAGGCATCAAAGCCAATGGAACTGAATAATATAAAAAAATGCTATAGAGGGAAGGAAAGTAGTGTGGAAACCTACCAAAAAACTATTAGGTTACAAACAAATTCAATCCCTTTTAGACAATTTCCTGGACAAAACGTTCCTTTGTAATAGTGAAGGTGTAAACTTGGCAGTAGAAAACCTAAACAATATATTTGACCTCTCAGCTTCCCTATCAAATCTAAAAATCTCTAACAGAAAAGCAACAACAGTGACAAATGTTTTGATGAAGAATGCAAAAACCTAAGAAAGAAATTGAGAAACCTATCCAACCAAAAACATAGAGACCCAGAAAACCTGAGCCTACGCCTTCACTATGGTGAATCACTAAAACAATACAGAAATACACTACGGAAAAAGAAGGAACAGCATGTCAGAAATCAGCTAAATGTAATTGAAGAATCCATAGACTCTAACCACTTCTGGGAAAATTGGAAAACACTAAACAAACAACAACGCGAAGAGCTATCTATCCAAAACGGAGATGTATGGGTAAACCACTTCTCCTATCTTTTTGGCCCTATAACAAAGAACAAACATCAAAAACATATACACGATCAAATACACATCTTAGAATCAACTATTAAAGACTACCAGAACCCACTGGATTTTCCAATTACATTTGTGATGGGTGATATGAAGGAGTCAGGCGCAGTAGGGTAATTCACAGAATAACAGGATTTATTCCGGAATACAGGGCACGCAGTAAAGCATCAAAACACTCCAGTGCGCAAAACAGGCGCACTGGAAAATACAAAACACACAGGGAACTATGCCGGCGATACACAATACACGGAGCTCCACCGAGCTTCACTATACTCCACAATAAACAATCACACACAAAGACAAGGGGGCAGAGGGAATACTTATACAGGTACTGATGATGGGATATGAACCAGGTGTGTGTAATAAACAAGACAACACCAATGGAATGATGAGATGAGGAGCGGCAGTGGCTAGAAGGCCGGTGACGATGACCGCCGAAGCCTGCCCGAACAAGGAGAGGAGGCAGCTTCGGAGGAAGTCATCACAGTACCCCACCCTTGAAGCGCAGCTCCAGCAGCGCGTCGACACCGGCAACAGGGAGGGATCGAAGATATCCCTCACCGGGACCCAGCACCGCTCCTCCGGATCGTACCCCTCCCAATCCATGAGGTACTGAAGGCCCCCCACCCGACGCCTCGAATCTAGAATGCAACGAACGGAGTATGCCAGGGCCCCCTTGATGTCCAGAGGGGGCGGAGGGACCTCCCGCACCTCAGACTCCTGGAGCGGACCAGCCACCACCGGCCTAAGGAGAGACACATGAAATGAGGTGTTAATACGGTAATCTGGAGGGAGTAGTAACCTATAGGTGACCTCGTTTATTCTCCTCAGGACGTTGAATGGCCCCACAAACCGTGGGCTCAGCTTCCGGCAGGGCAGGCGGAAGGGCAGATTCCGGGTCGAGAGCAAGACCCGATCACCCGGTACAAAGACCGGGGACTCAGTGCGGTGGCGGTCAACGTTGGCATTCTGGCGATGCACGGCGCTCTGGAGGTGGATGTGAGCAGCGTTCCACATCTCCTCCGCACGCCGAAACCAGTCGTCCACCGCAGGAGCCTCGGTCTGACTCTGGTGGCACGGTGCCAGGACCGGTTGGTAACCCAAAACACATTGGAAGGGTGTTAGGTTAGTGGAGGAGTGGCGGAGAGAGTTCTGAACCGACCACTCCCCCAGCAGGTCCTGACAGTAGGTCCGCAGGAACCTACCCACATCTTGATTCACCCTTTCCACCTGCCCATTACTCTCGGGGTGAAATCCAGAGGTCAGGCTGACCGAGACCCCCAGACGTTCCATGAACGCCTTCCAGACCCTGGAAGTGAACTGGGGACCCCGGTCAGACACTATGTCCTCTGGCACCCCGTAGTGCCGGAAGACGTGAGTAAACAGGTCTTCCGCAGTTTGCAGGGCCGTGGGCAGACTGGGCAGAGGAAGGAGGCGGCAGGCTTTAGAAAAGCGGTCCACAACGACCAGGATGGTGGTGTTCCCCTGAGAGAGGGATCCGTGAGGAAGTCAATTGACAGGTGGGACCATGGCCGTTGTGGAACTGGTAAAGTCTGTAACTTACCCGCTGGGAGGTGCCTAGGTGCCTTACTCTGGGCGCACACCGAGCAGGAGGAGACATACACCCTCACGTCCTTAGCCAAGGTAGGCCACCAGTACTTTCCGGTCAGGCAGCGCACTGTACGGCCAATACCTGAGTGACCAGAGGAGGGGGACTTGTGTGCCCAATAGATCAGACGGTCACGGACAAGAGCAGGCATGTACTGCAGCCCAGCTGGACACTGAGGTGGCAATGGATCTGTGCGTAATGCCCGCTCTATGTCCGCGTCCATCGCCCCTACTACCGGTGCCACAATGCAGGAGGCCGGGAATATGGGGGTGTTGTCTATGGGCCTTTCCTCTAGGTCGTACAGCCTTGACAGTGTGTCTGCCTTCACGTTCTTCGTACCCGGGATGTAAGATAGGGTTAAAAATCTAACGGAGTGAAGAATAGGGCCTACCTGGCCTGGCGAGAGTTCAGCCTCCTCGCTGCCCGGATATACTCCAGGTTACGGTGGTCTGTCCAGACGAGGAAAGGGTGTTTTGCCCGCTCGAGCCAGTGCATCCACACGGTCAGGGCTCAGACAACAGCCAACAGCTCCTGATCACCAACGTCATAGTTCTGGTCCGCCGGGCTGAGCTTCTTAGAGAAGAAGGCATAGGGGTGGAGCTTGCGTGACGTGCCCGAGCATTGAGATAGGAAAGCGCCTCTGATGCATCCACCTCCACTACGAACGGTAGTAATGGATCGGGATGGGCCAATAACAGGGCTGAGGTGAACAGAACCCTCAGGTTACTGAAGGCCCTGTCAGCCTCAGCAGACCAGCTGAGCCCGGACGGCCCACCCTTCAACAGTGATGTGATGGGAGCTGCGACCTTGCCAAAGCCCAGGATAAACCTCCGATAGTAGTTGGCAAAGCCAATAAACCGCTGCACCTCCTTAACCGTGGTTGGGGTCGGCCAATTACGCATGGCTGAAATGCGATCTCCCTCCATCTCCACACCTGAGGTGGTAATGCGGTATCCGAGGAAGGAGACGGACTGTTGGAAAAACAGATACTTTTCTGCCTTGGCATAAAGGTCATGTTCCAACAGTCGGGCCAGCACTTTGCGAACCAGGGACACATGCTCACCATGCATAGCGGAACACACCAGAATGTCATTGATGTAGACCACTACACCGCGAATAAACATGTCCCGAAACACCTTGTTCACAAATTACTGGAAGACAGATTGAGCATTCATCAAACTGTAAGGCATCACCAGGTATTCGTAATGCCCCGTGGTTGTGCTGAATGCTGTCTTCCACTCATCCCCCTCTCGGACACATACCAGGTTGTACGCACTCCGAAGTTCTATTTTTGTGAATAAGCGCGCCCCATGAATTGACTCGATCACAGATGGAATGAGGGGTGGAGGATAACTAAAACGTATTGTCCCCTTATTCAGTGCTCGGTAATCAATGCAAGGGCGCAGACCTCCATCTTTCTTCTTCACAAAAAAGAAACTTGAGGAGCCGGGCGAAGTGGAGGGATGTATGAACCACAGGCGCAGGGACTCGGAGACGTATGTCTCCATGGCCTCCTTTTCAGCCTGCGACAGGGGATACACATGACTCCTGGGAGGCACAGCGTCTACCCGGAGGTTTATCGCACAATCCCCCGCCCGATGATGTGGTGATTTGGTTGCCTGCATTTTGGAAAACGTGTGCGCCAAATCGAGGTATTCGGGGGGAATGCGCACAGTGGAGGTAGTGTCATGGACTTTCCACCGTGGTTGCACCAACGGAAACACCTAGACACCTAGACTGACACTCTCGCAACCACCCCGTGAGAACCCTCTGCGGCCATGAAAAAGTGGGGTTGTGTAGTGCTAACCAGGGAAGACCTATCACAACAGGGAAATCAGGAGACTCAATAATAAAAGCAAGTGACTTGCTCTCGATGCGTCTCGTGTGCAACCATAGTGACTGGTGCTGAAACCTCCTTAACGAACCCGGACCCTAATGGTCGACTGTCAAGTGCTCTGATGGGGAGTGGAATGGATAGGGAAACCAATGTAATGCCTAGACTATTTGCAAATGACCAATCCATAAAGTTCCCAGCTGCGCCTGAATCGACCAGCGCCTTACACTGGGGAACTACCATGTCGCCTCCAGACCCAAAAGAACGCTGATGACAGCAGAATTTCCTCCCGTGCCACAAGAGTGACTGTCGTCCTAGCACTAGCTCTGTCCTCCGCTCTCCCGGATCGCCGCTCCACCAAGATCCATCATCTCGTGATCCGGATTGGCGGGGCGGGTTGAACAGGCAGGCCCCTTCCAGGATCTAGAAGCCAGAAGGTTGTCCAACTGGATGTTGATCAAAAATGGACGAGTACCATTTGAGGGGTGTCTGCATTCCAAAAGCTATCTGTCTCTAGGTGCCATGTAGTTTCATATTCTCCTTTGAATTCTCCCAAGATATATAGTTTTATTGTAACAGTCATGTTTTTGCTCTTAGTCTATTTGATATTTCTCTGGTGCTTCCATTTTCCTGGTTTCTATTCTAAAATCTGATTGCTTACAATTCTCTCCCCATCCTGGTTTATTATACAATGGTTTATATTTAAGATTTCCTAAATATGACAAACATTCTGCTGGGCAATAGGGACTCTGAAAGACCGTATCCTTGTCTGTACATAATGCCCTGAATCTATTCTACAACGCCCAGAAATCTGCCCCCTTTCTCTGTACCCAACGCACTAGAAGACCAGTTCTTAAAGCCTTTAGCCGTATCCTTATTCTATTCCTCCTCTGTTCCTCTGGTGATGTAGAGGTTAACCCAGGCCCTGTAGCCCCCAGTATCACTCCTACCCCCCAGGCGCTATCATTTGTTGACTTCTGTAACCGTAAAAGCCTTGGTTTCTTGCATGTTAACATCAGAAGTCTCCTCCCCAAGTTTGAGTTATTCAGTGCGTTAGCACACTCTGCCAACCCTGATGTTCTAGCAGTGTCTGAATCCTGGCTTAGGAAGGCCACCAAAAATTCAAAATGTCCATTCCAAACTACAACATTTTCGGTCTAGATAGAACTGCCAAAGGGGGAGGAGTTGCAATCTACTGTAGAGATAGCCTGCAGAGCTCTATCATACTATCCAGGTCTGTGCCCAAACAGTTTGAGCTTCTACTTCTAAAGATCCACCTTTCCAGAAATAAGTCTCTCACTGTTGCCGCTTGCTACCGACCCCCTCAGCCCCCAGCTGTGCCCTGGACACCATATGTGAATTGCTTGCCCCCCATCTATCCTCAGGGTTCGTACTGCTTGGTGACCTAAACTGGGATATGCTTAACACCCCGGCCATCCTACAATCCAAACTAGATGCCCTCAATCTCACACAAATGATCAAGGAACCTACCAGGTACAACCCTATATCCGTAATCATGGGTACCCTCATAGATATCATCCTGACTAACTTACCCTCTAAATACACCTCCGCTGTCTTCAACCAGGATCTCAGCGATCACTGCCTTATTGCCTGCGTCCGTAACGGGTCCACGGTCAAACGACCACCCCTCATCACTGTCAAACGCTCCCTAAAACACTTCAGCGAGCCCTCATCACTGTCAAACGCTCCCTAAAACACTTCAGCGAGCAGGCCTTTCCAATTGACCTGGCCCGGGTATCCTGGATGGATATTGACCTCATTCCGTCAGTAGAGGATGCCTGGATGTTCTTCAAAAGTGCTTTCCTCACCATCTTAAATAAACATGCCCCATTCAAAAAATTCAGAACTAAGAACAGATATAGCCCCTGGTTCACCCCAGACCTTACTGCCCTTGACCAGCACAAAAACATCTTGTGGCGTACTGCATTAGCATCGAAAAGCCCCCGCGATATGCAACTTTTCAGGGAAGTCAGGAACCAATATACACAATCAGTTAGGAAAGCAAAGGCTAGCTTTTTCAAACAGAAATTTGGTTTCTCAACTGACTGCCTCGCCTGGTTCACCAACTACTTCTCAGATAGAGTTCAATGTGTCAAATCGGTAGGCCTGTTGTCTGGACCTCTGGCAGTCTATGGGGGTGCCACAGGGTTCAATTCTCGGGCCGACTCTATTCTCTGTGTATATCAATAATGTCGCTCTTGCTGCTGGTGACTCTCAGATCCACCTCTACGCAGACGACACCATTTTGTATACATCTGGCCCTTCATTGGACACTGTGTTAACAAACCTCCAAACGAGCTTCAATGCCATACAACACTCCTTCCGTGGCCTCCCACTGCTCTTAAACGCTAGTTAAACTAAATGCATGCTCTTCAATCGAACGCTGCTTGCACCCGCCCACCCGACTAGAATCACTACTCTCGGCGGGTCTGACTTAGAATATGTGGACAACTACAAATACATAGATGACAGGTTAGACCGTAAACTCTCCTTCCAGACTCACATTAAGCATCTCCAATCCAAAGTTAAATCTAGAATCGGCTTCCGATTTCGCAACAAAGCCTCCTTCACTCATGCTGCTAAACATGCCCTTGTAAAACTGACTATCCTACCGATCCTTGACTTCGGCGATGTCATTTACAAAATAGCCTCCAACACTCTACTCAGCAAATTGGATGTAGTCTATCACCGTGCCATCCGTTTTGTCACCAAAGCCCCATATACTACCCACCATTGTGACCTGTACGCTCTCATTGGCTGGCCCTCACTACATATTCGTCGCCAAACCCACTGGCTCCAGGTCATCTATAAATCACTGCTAGGCAAATCCGCGCCTTATCATTGGTCACCATAGCAACACCCACCCGTAGTATTTTTTTTATTTAATTTTGTTATTTATTTAACCTTTATTTAACCAGGTAAGCCAGTTAAGAACAGGTTCTCATTTACAACTGCGACCTGGCCAAGATAAAGCAAAGTAGTGCAATAAAAACAACACAGAGTTACATATGGGGTAAAAAACATAAAGTCAGAAATACAACAGAAAATATATATACAGTGTGTGCAAATGTAGCAAGTTATGGAGGTAAGGCAATAAATATGTCACGGTTTACTAAGCCAGAACCCAGAAGCAGACCAGGACAAGGTAAGTTGAAACAAAGGTGAGTGTTTATTTAATAGATCCACGAGTGAGGCTGAATAATCCAGGGAACAGAGCGGGTGGCGTGGATGGGTTGTTGAGGGTGCAGTGGTAGGTCCAGTAATGGCTCGGCAGCCGCCGACCATCAGGCAGAGGTTGGGTGAAGGTTCCGGGTGAGTGACTGCAGATAGAACAAAACGGAGGTAAGTATACAGCAAGTCAAAAAGGTGCAAAACAACAAAACTAACGCTAGAAGTTCCAAGGCTGATACACGGACAAACATACTGTTCATGGCTAACGATCCGGCAGGGAATGGATGTTAGGACAGAGCCTAAGAAGGGTGATGATCAGGACCAGGTGTGCAGATTGCTGATGGGATGCAGGTGCGGAAATCAAGAGAGCTCCCGCCTAGCAACGTTGCCCGGCAACCAGGCAGGGAGCGTTCCAGAACCCTCGGGAAACTGGAGATCCCGAGCAGAAAAACTAATACCCAGACAGAAACCGACTCAGACTGCAGGGATCGTTACAGTACCCCCCCTCCGACGCAACGCCACCGGGCGGACTCCCGGAGCGCCAGGATGGAGGCGGTAGAAGTCACGAATGAGGTCAGCATCTAGGATCTGTCGCCGCGGAATCCAACTCCTCTCTTCAGGACCATACCCTCCCAGTCCACGAGATACTGGAAACCCCGGCCCCGCCGTCTGGAATCCATGATGCGTCGCACCGTGTAGGCAGGACCACCTCCGATCATCCGAGGAGGAGGAGGAGGAGGCGGAGGAGGCAACAGAGGACTGAGGAGAACAGGCTTGAGGCAGGAGACATGAAAGGTGGGATGGACTCTGAGCGTCCTCGGTAGTTTGAGTCGAACTGCCACCGGATTGATCACCTTCTCCACCACAAACGGACCAATGAACTTCGGTAACAACTTCCTAGACTCAGTCCGTAAAGGAAGATCCCGTGTGGCCAACCAGACCCTATCTCCGATGGTATAGGTGGGAGCGGGGATCCGGCGACGATTCGCCTGGAGCTGATACCGGTCCGAAACTCTAAGGAGTGCCTTTCTGGCCCGATGCCAGGTCCGGTGGCAACGACGAATATGGGCCTGAACAGAGGGCACTGAGAGCTCCTTCTCCTGAGAAGGGAACAAGGGAGGTTGGTAGCCATACAGGCACTGGAAGGGAGACATCCCAGTGGCAGATGTAGGGAGAGTATTGTGGGCATACTCAACCCAAGGCAACTGAGAGACCCAGGAGGTGGGGTTGGAGGAGACAAGGCAGCGTAGCGTGGATTCCATCTTCTGGTTGGCTCTCTCCGCCTGACCATTAGATTGGGGGTGAAAACCAGATGTGAGGCTGACTGTAGCTCCAATGGCCAAACAGAAGGACTTCCAGACAGCAGAGGTAAACTGAGGACCACGGTCGGAAACGATATCACTAGGCAAACCGTGGACCCTGAAAACCTCCCTAACCAGGATCTCGGACGTCTCCGAGGCAGAGGGAAGCTTGGCAATAGGCACAAAGTGGGCGAACTTGCTGAATCTGTCCACGATAGTCAGAACGACCGTGTTTCCCTCAGAAGCGGGCAACCCAGTGACAAAGTCCAGGGCCAGATGCGACCATGGTCGCCGGGGAATAGGAAGGGGGGTGAAGTAGTCCAGAGCTGGGCCGATTGGTACTCTTATTCTGCGCACACACTGGACAGGCAGCAACAAAACCCCGAGTATCCTCGGCCATGGCAGGCCACCAAAAACGTCTGCGAAGAAACGCCATCGTCCGAGCCACGCCAGGGTGACAAGCCATCTTGCTGGCGTGGGACCATTTGAGGACAGCAGGACGAACCGACTCAGGCACAAACAACCGACCGGGTGGACCGTTACCGGGACCGGGCTGCGTCCGAAGGGCCGCCATCACCTCCTCCTCAATCTTCCACCTCACTGCTCCCACGACGCAGTTCCGGGGGAGAATTGTCTCGGTCTTGGACCCACTCTCCTCCGTCTTGGAGAACATCCGGGACAAGGCGTCCGCCTTGCCGTTCTTAGATCCAGGTCGGAACGTCAGGGAAAAATTGAATCGTCCGAAAAACAACGCCCACCTGGCCTGGACGGGAGTTGAGACGTCTAGCCGATTGCACGTAAGCAAGATTCTTGTGGTCAGTCCAGACAATAAACGGTTGCTCCGCCCCCTCCAACCAGTGGCGCCACTCCTCCAAGGCAAGTTTCACCGCGAGAAGCTCCCGGTTACCCACATCGTAATTCCTCTCCGCAGGCGAAAGGCGACGAGAGTAGTAGGCGCAGGGATGGAGTTTACTGTCCGTGGAGCATCGCTGCGACAGGATGGCGCCAACTCCCACATCAGACGCGGCCCACTTCAACGACGAACTGACGGGCCGTGTCCGGTTGAGAGAGAATCGGTGCGTTGGTGAATCGCCTCTTCAAATCCAGAAACGCTCGATCCGCCTCCGGATTCCACTTGAAGATCCTGATACTGGAAGTCAAGGCAGTTAACGGAGCGGCCACACGGCTGTAATCCCGGATGAATCTGCGGTAGAAATTCGCAAACCCCAAAAATCTCTGGAGCTGCAATCTCGTACCGGGCTGGGCCCATTCCAGAACCGCTCTAACCTTCTCCTGGTCCATCCTAATCTCTCCCCTGGAGATGATGTACCCGAGAAAGGATGTCGTGTGGGCGTGAAACTCGCACTTCTCGGCCTTCACGAACAGGCGATTCTCCAACAATCGCTGCAGAACCTGCCGGACATGCTGGACGTGGTCGGAAGGTTCCTTCGAGAAGATCAGAATGTCATCGAGGTAAACAAACACAAAGAGACCGATCATATCTCTCAGGACGTCGTTCACCATATTCTGGAATACCGCTGGAGCATTGGTCAGTCCAAACGGCATCACCTGATACTCGAAGTGACCCATCGGTGTATTGAAACCCGTCAACCACTCGTCCCCCTCTCTGATCCGGACCATGTGATACGCATTGCGTAGGTCTAGCTTGGTGAACACCGTAGCACCCTGTAAGGAGTCGAAGGCAGAACTCATCAAGGGCAGGGGGATACTTGTTCTTGACCGTGATGTCATTCAACCCCCGATAATCAATACACGGTCGAAGAGAGCCATCCTTCTTACCCACAAAGAAGAATCCTGCCCCCAGGGGTGATGACGAGGGACGAACGAGACCAGCAGCTAGGGACTCCTTGATGTAGGTCTCCAAAGCCTCACGTTCAGGTCGGGAGATACTGTATAACCTTCCCTTGGGGTAGACAGCTCCAGGGAACAGGTTGATGGCACAATCATATGGTCGGTGGGGGAGGGAGTGACAGAGCCTTCTGCTTACTGAACACTTCCCCCAAATCGTGATATGTCTCGGGAACCAGGGACAAATCTGGGGGTTTAGCCTCAATCACCTGACTGGGAACCGAATGGGGACAGGCAGTCTTGAGACAGTTAGCATGACAATCAAGGCTCCAACTCGTTACCTTGCCCGTCACCCAATCGAACGTGGGATTGTGTTCCTTCAGCCAGGGGTATCCAAGGACCAGAGGAACATGGGAAGACGGCAGAATGAAGAATGAAATCATCTCCGAATGATTCCCCGACAACAGCATCTTAACCGGTTCAGTCCTCATCGTGATACGTGCCAGACTACTGCCGTTCAGAGTGGTCGCCTCAATGGCTTCCGGCAATTGCTCCTTGAAAGCCCCAGCTGTTCCACCAACTCGGCATCAAGAAAGCTTCCATCGGCACCTGAATCGATAAAAGCGTTAATCGCTAAGCTCTGATTCCTGTTCATAAGGGTAGCCGGGAAACGGGGTCTGACAGAGGTATTGAGAGGTCGAAACTGGCTCGCTAAAAGTCCTCCCAACTTTAGCGAGCCGCGCAGTTTGACGCACCGCCGGGAACAGGTGGCGAGGTAATGTCCCGAACCACCACAGTAGAGGCAACAGTTAGTCCTACGTCTGAGTTGGCGTTCCTCCTTGGTTAACCCGTGCCGCCCTACTTGCATTGGTTCAGAATCGGGAGACAGGACCTCTCCACTAATCCTGTGTGGTGGACGATGATCGACGTATTCTGGTCCAATCCCCGACCCGACTGGAACCTGAGAAGCTGATCGATTGGACGGAACCCATTGCTTCTCCCTCCTTCGCTCTCGGACTCGATTATCCACCCGAATAGACAAGGCTACCAAGCTGTCCAGGTCACTAGGCTCCGGATAGGAGATCAACTCATCCTTGAGCTGCTCCGACAGACCCTGGTAAAAGGCCGCTTGCAGAGACTCCTCATTCCACCCACTCTCCACAGCCAACGTCTTGAACTCGATCACGAAGTCGGCCACGCTGCGATTTCCTTGGTGAAGCGAAAACAGGCGCCTAGCTGCGTCCCTCCCTCGGACGGAATGGTCGAAGAGCTTCCTCATCTCGGCCGTGAACCCCTGGTATGAAGCCATGCAGGGGTCTTGTCGTTCCCAAACGGCTGAAGCCCACTCCAGCGCTCGACCACGCAGCAACTCAATCACAAAGGCTATCCTAGCCTTGTCTGTGGCATAAGAGTAGGGCTGTAGATCGAACACTAACCCACACTGCATAAGGAAAGAACGGCATCTTCCCAGCTCCCCCTCATATTTATCCGGCGTCGGAACCTTGGGCTCACGGAAGGACACAGCTCCAGAAGCGGCAGGCGAGATGGGTGAAACCGGTAGTGGATCCTCCACCGGAAACTTGCGCTGGTTCTGGACCTCCGTCAGACCGGTAGAGAGGTTCCGAACTGCCAACGCGATCTCCTGTAGCTCCGTGCTATGATGGCCCAACATCTTCTCCTGATGGGTAATGGCATGGCGAACAGAGTCCAGGTCCGCTGGGTTCATTACTGGCCGGATCGTTCTGTCACGGTTTACTAAGCCAGAACCCAGAAGCAGACCAGGACAAGGTAAGTTGAAACAAAGGTGAGTGTTTATTTAATAGATCCACGAGTGAGGCTGAATAATCCAGGGAACAGAGCGGGTGGCGTGGATGGGTTGTTGAGGGTGCAGTGGTAGGTCCAGTAATGGCTCGGGCAGCCGCCGACCATCAGGCAGAGGTTGGGTGAAGGTTCCGGGTGAGTGACTGCAGATAGAACAAAACGGAGGTAAGTATACAGCAAGTCAAAAAGGTGCAAAACAACAAAACTAACGCTAGAAGTTCCAAGGCTGATACACGGACAAACATACTGTTCATGGCTAACGATCCGGCAGGGAATGGATGTTAGGACAGAGCCTAAGAAGGGTGATGATCAGGACCAGGTGTGCAGATTGCTGATGGGATGCAGGTGCGGAAATCAAGAGAGCTCCCGCCTAGCAACGTTGCCCGGCAACCAGGCAGGGAGCGTTCCAGAACCCTCGGGAAACTGGAGATCCCGAGCAGAAAAACTAATACCCAGACAGAAACCGACTCAGACTGCAGGGATCGTTACAAAATAGGCTATAGTGCAGAATAATTACAATTAGTATTAACACTGGAATGCTAGATGTGCAAGAGATTATGTGCAAATAGAGATACTGGGGTGCAAAAGAGCAAAATAAATAACAATATAGGGATGAGGTAGTTGGGTGGGCTAATTTCAGATGGGCTGTGTACAGGTGCAGTGATCGGTAAGGTGCTCTGACAACTGATGCTTAAAGTTATTGAGGGAGATAAGAGTCTCCAGCTTCAGAGATTTTTGCAATTCATTGCAGTCATTGGCAGCAGAGAACTGGAAGGAATGGCGGCCAAAGGAGGTGTTGGCTTTGGGAATGACCAGTGAGATATACCTGCCTGCCCGCTCCAAGACCTCTCCATCACGGTTGACAACCCAACGGTGTCCCGCTCCCAGTGAAAAACACCCTGTCGTTCTCTGCACACATTAAAGCAGTCATTGTTTAGCGCCTCCTTCCATTCCCTTTCTTCTGCTTTTGGGGCTCTAACATGTAGGGGTTTAATGCACTTTCCCAAGGAATAACTACTTCAGCAACACTGCCCCCTGGAAATGTAGCACTTATAAGTAGCACATCAAATTGTTTATCTAAGTCTTGGGCTGTTATCCTTATGTCTATGATCCACCTGTCTTTTTATTTTATTATCTTGAGGTCACAGTTTCCCCATGTGATTTCCCCATAATCCTTATGCTGGTTCCTCACACACCAATAACCATTTGACCCTCGTACTTTAATAGCGATCCCTTTCTGTATTTTAGGTTCCTGCTTGTGCCGGAATCTGTCTGTTTCTCTTCTCTGTCTTGTTATTTTGCTCTTTCCTTTCTTAACTGTTCAGGTTTCCAATTTCTGGGGGACTAGTCAAGGGCAGAGAAATCAATGGTGGGGAAATCTGGTGAGTCTTGGATGTCTGGGATGTCTTGAAGGTCTTGTAGGATCTTGGAGGTCTGGGATGTCTTGGAGGTCTTGTAGGATCTGGGAGGTCTGGGATGTTCTTGGAGGTCTTGTAGGATCTGGGAGGTCTGGGATGTTCTTGGAGGTCTTGTAGGATCTGGGAGGTCTGGGATGTTCTTGGAGGTCTTGTAGGATCTGGGAGGTCTGGGATGTTCTTGGAGGTCTTGTAGGATCTGGGAGGTCTGGGATGTTCTTGGAGGTCTTGTAGGATCTGGGAGGTCTTGGATGTTCTTGGAGGTCTTGTAGGATCTGGGAGGTCTGGGATGTTCTTGGAGGTCTTGTAGGATCTGGGAGGTCTGGGATGTTCTTGGAGGTCTTGTAGGATCTGGGAGGTCTGGGATGTTCTTGGAGGTCTTGTAGGATCTGGGAGGTCTGGGATGTTCTTGGAGGTCTTGTAGGCTTTTGGAGCTCTTGGAGGTCTGTCCCTCCAACGAGGGAATCAGCCAGAGCACGTTGCTCATCAGTAGCATTCCCCTTGCTCCAGCATCCTCAGCTCCCTCATCTCTAGGTCGTCGGTTTCCTTGTGGTACTCTGGTGCAGTGGTTTAGATGATACCAGGTCGAGCTCCCCTCTATCCGTACAGCCGTTGGTCTAGCCTGGGTGACGATGTATGGTCCCTTTGGCTCTGGACCTTCTTCCGTCACTAGGGTCTCGGGCTCAGGCAGAATATATCTCAATTTATCAACATCGGTCTGTGGAGTGTGTCCTTCTGGCAGCGTACCTATAGGGAAGCTGAGAGTCACTGCTGCAAAGACACACAGACATAGACAGAAAATAAAACAATGCTACGCAGTGGCGAGGCCATCTTCCTCTTCTGGGGTTGGAACTCTCCTACAGTGGGACACATGGATCCAGGTATCTCTCTCTGCTACTTTCCCCGCTATCGAGGTAGTCAGCAACACCTGGTACGGACCTCTCCACCTAGGGTCTTTCCAGCTCTTTCTTCTGTAGTCTTTTACCGCCACAAAGTCTCCAGGGTGCAGAAAATGCTCAGATTCTCCTGCTAGGTTGGGCAGAGAAGCCTTCACCCATTGGAAGAGAGTCTTAAGAACATTGTTAAGTGAGACACCGTATGCTACTGTACCCTGTCTTCTCATCAGTCAGGAGTCAGGAGAAGCCTTGAGATTAGGAAGTGCACATTCTTGCAGCCTGCTGCAGTCCACTTGTTTCAGAGACAGGCCCCCTTTGTACTTTGTCTCTGGTCATAAATACATTTGCACATAACAAACTCCATCTAACCTGTAACACATTAATTACTACTGCTCATATTCTTAATATAATTAGCATATTTACCAAAAGGCCCCAGGGAACCAGTAATTCACCTTTTGAACACATGACTCACATCGTGATTCATGCACCAAAAAAACAAAAAAACATTGCCTGTTAAATCAAAATAACAAATCAAATTAGAATGACAACCCTTGATAACATCTTAACTTAATTGTACCCCATAAGGAAATTCAAGGAATAGTAAAATTGACTAGCGACAGGTGTCCCTCATTCAGGGCTAGCGCTCTCTCTCTGTCCTTGTCATGGTCCAAATCATATATAGGATTATTGCTAAATTATAAACTTCTTCCTAATCATTAGTGTTTACATATTACATTTAAATCTCACCCAATGTTTCTAGGCTCTCTAGTGAGGGTGATCAGGCCTCACCAGAAAGTCAGAACAGAGGTCAGAGGTCATTCAAATCCTTCAAAGAAGTGTTTCATTCTATAGTAGACTAATCGTTAACAACAGTCAAAACATTTAATACATTTCGTATCCCAAGTTATTAGTTATTTTCAAAATAAATTACTTAATACTCACTCAGAAAATAAAAACGTCAGAAAATTCCATGTGTGTGCCCCTTTAAGATATATCATTTCTAACCCGTGAAACCCCCCTAAAATAAAAATAAAAACCCTGTACAACTAACATGTAATAATAGGTGGGTTGTATGTGGTTATTTGAAAACCATTTGGTAAAAAACAAACAAAAATGGCCAGGCCTTATTTAATTGGGCAGCTACTTCTTATGACCTAATCCGGATATCTTCATACTTATCAAACTGCCGAATGTAACTATCATCTCTTCCCAAGACCACATACAAGGCAACATCTGAAAGAGAGATAATGAAACCCCCTCCTGCAAGAGAAAGTGTACATGTTGTTAACATTCACTCTTAATCAGCAACAAGCATGATGACGATCATTCCACTGTCTTCCCTCAATTCATTCATCGTTTGTTTCAATCTAATTCCTCGTGACTATTCCAGAATAAGATGACATAAAATCTCTCACAAGATGAAAACCACTCAAGGTTCTCTGAGTTTATGAGTATTTTTAATTGATTACCCTTTAGACTTCATTCTCTGTAATTCTCACAATTATTATCCAACCCCAAAATCGGCTCCATTTCTCCTCATGTCAAACTATCGTGGTATCGTTACTGGATCAACAACATACAGTGGGGAAAAAAAGTATTTAGTCAGCCACCAATTGTGCAAGTTCTCCCACTTAAAAAGATGAGAGAGGCCTGTAATTTTCATCATAGGTACACGTCAACTATGGCAGACAAATTGAGAGAAAAAAATTCCGGGAAAATCACATTGTAGGATTTTTAATGAATTTATTAGCAAATTATGGTGAAAAATAAGTATTTGGTCACCTACAAACAAGCAAGATTTCTGGCTCTCACAGACCTGTAACTTCTTCTTTAAGAGGCTCCTCTGTCCTCCACTCGTTACCTGTATTAATGGCACCTGTTTGAACTTGTTATCAGTATAAAAGACACCTGTCCACAACCTCAAACAGTCACACTCCAAACTCCACTATGGCCAAGACCAAAGAGCTGTCAAAGGACACCAGAAACAAAATTGTAGACCTGCACCAGGCTGGGAAGACTGAATATGCAATAGGTAAGCAGCTTGGTTTGAAGAAATCAACTGTGGGAGCAATTATTAGGAAATGGAAGACATACAAGACCACTGATAATCTCCCTCGATCTGGGGCTCCACGCAAGATCTCACCCCGTGGGGGTCAAAATGATCACAAGAACGGTGAGCAAAAATCCCAGAACCACACGGGGGGACCTAGTGAATGACCTGCAGAGAGCTGGGACCAAAGTAACAAAGCCTACCATCAGTAACACACTACGCCGCCAGGGTCTCAAATCCTGCAGTGCCAGACGTGTCCCCCCTGCTTAAGCCAGTACATGTCCAGGCCCGTCTGAAGTTTGCTAGAGTGCATTTGGATGATCCAGAAGAGGATTGGGAGAATGTCATATGGTCAGATGAAACCAAAATATAACTTTTTAGTAAAAACTCAACTCGTCATGTTTAGAGGACAAAGAATGCTGAGTTGCATCCAAAGAACACCATACCTACTGTGAAGCATGGGGGGTGGAAACATCATGCTTTGGGGCTGTTTTTCTGCAAAGGGACCAGGACGACTGATCTGTGTAAAGGAAAGGATGAATGGGGCCATGTATCGTGAGATTTTGAGTGAAAACCTCCTTCCATCAGCAAGGGCATTGAAGATGAAACGTGGCTGGGTCTTCCAGCATGACAATGATCCCAAACACACCGCCCGGGCAACGAAGGAATGGCTTCGTAAGAAGCATTTCAAGGTCCTGGAGTGGCCTAGCCAGTCTCCAGATCTCAACCCCATAGAAAATCTTTGGAGGGAGTTGAAAGTCTGTGTTGCCCAGCGACAGCCCCAAACCATCACTGCTCTAGAGGAGATCTGCATGGAGGAATGGGCCAAAATACCAGCAACAGTGTGTGAAAACCTTGTGAAGACTTACAGAAAACGTTTGCCCTGTGTCGTTGCCAACAAAGGGTATATAACAAAGTATTGAGAAACTTTTGTTATTGACCAAATACTTATTTTCCACCATAATTTGCAAATAAATTCATTAAAAATCCTACAATGTGATTTTCTGGAAAAAAAATTCTCAATTTGTCTGTCATAGTTGACGTGTACCTATGATGAAAATTACAGGCCTCTCTCATCTTTTTAAGTGGGAGAACTTGCACAATTTGTGGCTGACTAAATACTTTTTTTCCCCACTGTAGGTACTAGCTGTTTCGCCTTAGATCCTTCCTGTTACCCCTCTAAATGTAATATTTTAGTCATTCGCAAATATAGTCCATTACTCCGCATAAGGAATCAGTGATATTTGATCCCAGGCATCTATTAGAAAGTTGTTTGAGACGTGGTCTCCTACATCTCCCTTAACAGGGGAGGGGACTTCCATCAGTCCTGGAAGAAAGACTCCTACTCAAGACACATCAGATAATACTGTGTTCCATTATGGGGAATAGACACCTTCCAATATATATATTTTTAATTGACCCTTTAGACTTCTGCAATTGTAACTTATTGCATTAATTTAGTCTAAACATAAATGTGTTGTTTAATAAATCCAGAATCTACAAAAAAGTTGGTGCTGTCCCATCAGCGTAATAGTCAAAAATGAATGCTCCTCTAGTATCCCTGATTTGGTCCTCCCCACGGGTTCACTGGGTCTGAGGCTGCCTCTGATACATCTTTCATCCAGGTCCTGAGATCCCCAGGGCACGTAATGAACCTGTGTCCCCTTTAACAGATGTTGAAGTCTCACTTTCTGAAATCCTGCCTGTGAGTTGAGTTCTACCTCTCCCTCCTCTCCTTTTTAAGGACCCGTCCAGTCAGACCCCTCCCTCTGGAACCCCGAAGGGTTGGAGGTCAGAAATGGCGGCGAGTAGTAAGGACAAAATGGAGGAAGTGGATCAAATGTTGGTGAAGCAACAGCTGTGATGGAACGAGAACAATATGGCTGTCAGTTCTGATGGTATGGAGCGGGAGGATGAGGGTCAAGGACCTGAATGGTCGGTGGTGGAAAGACACAGGAAGAAGAGAGAACATGATACAGGAAGACACAGGAAGAAGAGAGATCATGATACAGGAAGACACAGGAAGAAGAGAGATCCTGATAGAGAAAGACACAGGAAGAAGAGAGATCATGATACAGAAAGACACAGGAAGAAGAGAGATCATGATACAGAAAGACAAAGGAAGAAGAGAGCTCATGATACAGAAAGACACAGGAAGAAAAGAGATCATGATACAGAAAGACACATGAAGAAGAGAGATCATGATACAGAAAGACACAGGAAGAAGAGAGATCATGATACAGAAAGACACATGAAGAAGAGAGATCATGATAGAGAAAGACACAGGAAGAAGAGAGATCAAGATACAGAAAGACACAGGAAGAAGAGAGATCATGATACAGGAAGACACAGGAAGAAGTGAGATCCTGATAGAGAAAGACACAGGAAGAAGAGAGATCATGATACAGAAAGACACAGGAAGAAGAGAGATCATGATACAGAAAGACACAGGAAGAAGAGAGATCCTGATAGAGAAAGACACAGGAAGAAGAGAGATCATGATACAGAAAGACACATGAAGAAGAGAGATCATGATACAGAAAGACACAGGAAGAAGAGAGATCATGATACAGAAAGACACAGGAAGAAGAGAGATCATGATACAGAAAGACACAGGAAGAAGAGAGATCCTGATAGAGAAAGACACAGGAAGAAGAGAGATCATGATACAGAAAGACACAGGAAGAAGAGAGCTCATGATACAGAAAGACACAGGAAGAAGAGAGATCATGATACAGAAAGACACAGGAAGAAGAGAGATCATGATACAGGATGACACAGGAAGAAGAGAGATCATGATACGGAAAGACACAGGAAGAAGAGAGATCATGATACAGAAAGACACAGGAAGAAGAGAGATCATGATACAGAAAGACACAGGAAGAAGAGAGATCATGATACAGAAAGACACAGGAAGAAGAGAGATCTTGATAGAGAAAGACACAGGAAGAAGAGAGAGCATGATACAGAAAGACACAGGAAGAAGAGAGGTCATGATACAGAAAGACACAAGAAGAAGAGAGATGATGATACAGAAAGAAACAATAAGAAGAGAGATCCTGATACAGAAAGACACAGGAAGAAGAGAGATCCTGATAGAGAAAGACACAGGAAGAAGAGAGATCATGATGCAGAAAGACACAGGAAGAAGAGAGATGATGATACAGAAAGAAACAATAAGAAGAGAGATCCTGATACAGAAAGACACAGGAAGAAGAGAGATCCTGATAGAGAAAGACACAGGAAGAAGAGAGATCATGATACAGAAAGACACAGGAAGAAGAGAGATCATGATACAGAAAGACACAGGAAGAAGAGAGATCCTGATAGAGAAAGACACAGGAAGAAGAGAGATCATGATACAGGAAGACACAGGAAGAAGAGAGATCATGATACAGAAAGACACAGGAAGAAGAGAGATCGTGATACAGAAAGACACAGGAAGAAGAGAGATCATGATACAGAAAGACACAGGAAGAAGAGAGATCATGATACAGAAAGACACAGGAAGAAGAGAGATCATGATACAGAAAGACACAGGAAGAAGAGAGATCATGATACACAAAGACACAGGAAGAAGAGAGATCATGATACAGAAAGACACAGGAAGAAGAGAGATTATGATACAGGAAGACACAGGAAGAAGAGAGATCATGATACAGGAAGACACAGGAAGAAGAGAGATCATGATACAGGAAGACACAGGAAGAAGATATATCATGATACAGAAAGACACAGGATGAAGAGAGATCATGATACAGGAAGACAAAGGAAGAAGAGAAATCATGATACAGGAAGACACAGGAAGAAGAGAGATCATGATACAGAAAGACACAGGAAGAAGAGAGATCATGATACAGAAAGACACAGGAAGAAGAGAGATCATGATACAGGAAGACACAGGAAGAAGAGAGATCATGATACAGAAAGACATAGGAAGAAGAGAGATCCTGATAGAGAAAGACACAGGAAGAAGAGAGATCATGATACAGGAAGACACAGGAAGAAGAGAGATCATGATACAGAAAGACACAGGAAGAAGAGAGATCATGATACAGGAAGACACAGGAAGAAGAGAGATCCTGATAGAGAAAGACACAGGAAGAAGAGAGATCATGATACAGAAAGACACAGCAAGAAGAGAGATCCTGATAGAGAAAGACACAGGAAGAAGAGAGATCATGATACAGGAAGACACAGGAAGAAGAGAGATCATGATACAGAAAGACACAGGAAGAAGAGAGATCATGATACAGGAAGACACAGGAAGAAGAGAGATCCTGATAGAGAAAGACACAGGAAGAAGAGAGATCATGATACAGAAAGACACAGGAAGAAGAGAGATCATGATACAGAAAGACACAGGAAGAAGAGATATCCTGATAGAGAAAGACACAGGAAGAAGAGAGATCATGATACAGAAAGACACAGGAAGAAGAGAGATCATGATACAGAAAGACACAGGAAGAAGAGAGATCCTGATAGAGAAAGACACGGGAAGAAGAGAGATCATGATACAGAAAGACACAGGAAGAAGAGAGATCATGATACAGGAAGACACAGGAAGAAGAGAGATCATGATACAGAAAGCAGTGGAGCGTCTAGTATAGAAAGCACAAAGAGGGTCAAGGTAGGAAGCAAGAGTAGTGAAGTGTTGGAGTGGAAAGTGGTGATGGTGTTGGATGAGACCACAGAGCCTCACTTACACCCTCTCTGACCCACTAATGCCGTAGAGAAAGAGGTAGGTGAAGTGAAATTAGCTGGGTTCATTGGAAATGGTAGATTGTTAATATTGTGTGGGAGCCAGGCTCAGCAAGAGAAGATTCTGAAAATGGAAAAGCTTAATGGGAAGAAGATTAAAAGCCATGTCCCTGGTGCTTCTGCTAGATTGAGGGGAGTCATCCCTGGGGTCCCAATATCTATGTCCACAGATAATATTAAAGAAAATGTGAAGGGAGGCAGAGTGATTGAGGCCAACAGGTTGATCAGTAGGAAAGAGGGTCAAAGAAGTGAAAGCCTATAAGTGATTCTGAGGTTGGAGAAAGTCTTGGCCAGAAAAAGTACAGATAGGATTCCTTAGTATCAATGTTAGAGAATTTGATTGCAGTGTTTTAAACGCCATTGAATGGGACATGCAGCTGCTCAGTGTAAAGGAAAGAAAAGCTGTGCCAAGTGTGGAGGAGCACATGATTACAGAGAATGTGGAAGCAATGTGAAGGTTAAGTGCTGTAATTGTGGGGGAGAACACAGCATTTGGTGGATGCCAGGTACAGAGAAGTTAGGGATTTATTTGGTTTAAAATGTTATTTTCATGGTAGTACAAAATTGCCCAGATCATGATTGATGGTAGATTCCAGCACAGTATGTGGCGACATGAACTTGAAATGTTTGTTTGAGGACCTCCATGATGTCATAGAAGAAGAAGACTCCGCCCTCTCTCCATTAGAGTTGAAGGTTCAGGTAGTGATTTGAATATTCCAAAAAGCACTAGCAAATCCGATTTATCTAGTTGCAGGTCTATGTGAATAATGCCTTATTTATTTATGATGCATATGATATATTTTATTAAAGCTTACATATCGGCCTCTTGGCCTCCATCAGAGAAAAAGCTCAGCCTCTTGGCCTTTGTCAGAGTAAAATAATTTCCTTTTAGTGGACAGCACCCTTAAGACCGTTGTTTAAGATGTTGGAATGAAAAAGCAAGGAGAGAAGAGGAGAGGAGAGGAGAGGAGGAGAGGAGGTAGGAGAGGAGAGGAGAGGAGAGGAGAGGAGAGGAGAGGAGAGGAGAGGAGAGGAGAGGAGAGGAGAGGAGAGGAGAGGAGAGGAGAGGAGAGGAGAGGAGAGGAATAGGAGGAGAAGAGAGGAGAAGAGGAGGAGAAGAGAGTAGAAGAGGAGGAGAGGAGTGGAGGAGAAGAGAGGAGAAGAGGAGGAGAGGAGAGGAGAGGAGAGGAGAGGAGAGGAGAGGAGAGGAGAGGAGAGGAGAGGAGAGGAGAGGAGAGGAGAGGAGAGGAGAGGAGAGGAGAGGAGAGGAGAGGAGAGGAGGAGATGTGACAGGAGGGGGAGAGAGGAGAGGAATTATTTAGTTTGACGTTAAAGGTGATTTAGCCTTTGGCATTTTTAGCTAGCAGTGGCTAATGTTAGCTAAAGTTTGTGCAGCTGTTTACATAATAAGGGCAACGTTTTCATAGCGCTGAAGCATTTTCAAGTGCAAAGAGTACCGTAAACCTCATTATAATCTCACAGTGTAAATTCATTAGAAAATTGTCTTAAAAAAAGGTTTATGGTAAGTTTTGCACTTTGCACATGGGTTTTGCCCTATCAATCAATCAATCAATCAATTTTATTTTATATAGCCCTTCTTACATCAGCTAATATCTCGAAGTGCTGTACAGAAACCCAGCCTAAAACCCCAAACAGCTAGTAATGCAGGTGTAGAAGCACGGTGGCTAGGAAAAACTCCCTAGAAAGGCAAAACCTAGGAAGAAACCTAGAGAGGAACCAGGCTATGAGGGGTGGCCAGTCCTCTTCTGGCTGTGCCGGGTGGAGATTATAACAGAACCATGCCAAGATGTTCAAAAATGTTCATAAGTGACAAGCATGGTCAAATAATAATCAGGAATAAATCTCAGTTGGCTTTTCATAGCCGATCATTAGAGTTTAAAACAGCAGGTCTGGGACAGGTAGGGGTTCCATAACCGCAGGCAGAACAGTTTAAACTGGAATAGCAGCAAGGCCAGGCGGACTGGGGACAGCAAGGAGTCACCACGGCCGGTAGTCCCGACGTATGGTCCTAGGGCTCAGGTCTCTCAGTTGGCTTTTCATAGCCGATCATTAGGAGTTGAAAACAGCAGGTCTGGGACAGGTAGGGGTTTCGTAGCCGCAGGCAGAACAGTTGAAACTGGAATAGCAGCAAGGCCAGGCGGACTGGGGACAGCAAGGTGTCATCATGCCCGGTAGTCCTGACGTATGGTCCTAGGGCTCAGGTTCTCAGAGAGAAAGAGAGAACGAGAGAATTAGAGAGAGCATACTTAAATTCACACAGGACACTGGATAAGACAGGAGAAGTACTCCAGGTATAACCAACTAACCCCAGCCCCCCGACACATAAACTACTGCAGCATAAATACTGGAGGCTGAGACAGGAGCGGTCCGGAGACACTGTGGCCCCATCCGAAGAAACCCCCGGACAGGGCCAAACAGGAAGGATATAACCCCACCCACCTATGGCTGTTAAAAACATAACTTGTATTATCCAGGCTTCTAATATGCATCAATAAAAGAGACATTCCTAGCATCACACCCTGTAAGGCTGCTGGTCCAGTCCAGCCAGCACGGAACGTTGAAATGGAACAGGAATGTCTGTCATTCTAATTCTACAACGTCTCCATTCTACTAATGCTATTATTCTACAGTTGGATGATGGATCAGTAGGCAGGTTTCCATTGACCCAGGTTTATTCCACTAAAGCAATGTCGCAAAAAAACCATAGCGACATGTGTAATGGAAATGGCAGACAGCATTTGGATCTGTTCGACACAGTGGATTTGTCTTTTGTTTAACTTTCTTTCCTGCGACAAATGATGATGGAAACTCTGTTTTCTTAAAAATAAATGATGGTTGCTGAATCATTTTGAAGGTAAGCAGGGCACGTGATGTCATCACGCAACTATAAAGCTCCAATCCTTTAATTACAAAAGCATACGGTTTTATTTTTACTTTTATTATGCCCACTGCATGCTAGATACATTTTTTAAAAGTATAAAAATAGTTTTTTGCAGGACAAGGATTATTGTGACTTTCAAGAATGCCTGAATTGCTTTGCTTTGCTTTTCCGGTTGGTTCGATGCAAGTTTCACCATCCAATTATTTCAGATAAACATATACATATTCCACCGAGAGACGGACCATGGCAATATGTTGTCACGGACCGTTTGTTTATTCGACACTCAATAAATGTTATTTTTTTATGTGTGTGGATTCGTCGTCAGGTGAGGTTGTGTCTCTCTCTGGCGGGAGGTTGGCTTATATGGCTTATATACATAGTTTAAGCTTTGTCGAGTAAAGCTTAAACTATGTATTTAGATTGTAGTTAGGTATTGTAGGTAGTTATCGTGGGTTGTTGTATGTAATTATTGTAGGTATTGCATTCGACTGAGCCCGGTGAAGCAGGAAGCTACCTGGACTAGCTAGCGGGTAGCTACTGGTAACTATTAGCAACTGTGGATAGTTGTTTCATGCCTGAGAGTACCTGTAATTACGCCAGCTGGCTGCCTACAATAATTACATACAATAATGCCTACCATTCAGCTGTTTTTCTAACCTCATTGTCTGAAGCGTTAACGTTAGTAAGTGGCTACTGTGCTTGAAATTTAGCTAGCTTGTTGCTACCTGGATTGCTACTAGTAAACAATAGCTGGAACGACCTAGCGAACAGACGCGAACTGGCTGAGTCAATTCAGTGGCTAGCTTTGCACTTGGCTAGCTAACAGTAGCTGCTAGGGGGTAAGTCATAACCTACATTTGTGTTTTGTTTTTTACATATTGGTAGTCAGAGTCGTTCAAGGGAATTCGGGACATGGGTGACTAGTTAACGTTAGCTTGGCTCTCTCTGTGTGTTCGTGCCGTGGGAGGAGGGGTCTCTTCTTTGTCTGAAAGCAATGGATAGCTAGTATGCTAACTATTCTAGCTAACTAACTGGTTGAATAAGTTGACAACGGACTCGCTCAAAGCTGTCGGGACTAACCCACAACGTTAGACACGGACACGAATGATCTGCTTGGCATGTTGACACACTGGTGGTTTGTTGTGGCCGAGTATTGGTGCTAAACCGTGTTGTTGGAGTCCGGCATGCTAGTTGGCTGTGGCGTCATATGACTAGGTGCCCTGACGATTTTCACGAAAGAATACTGTACCAAGTTAGCTAGCTGAATAAACTAAGTTAGTCTATTCCTAGAAAACATTGAAACGCTGTAGTTTACAACAATTATAGTTTCTGAGGTGGAAGTTGGGAGAGTTATATTTGGGTGTTTCAGTGAAACGTAAGTGAGGGAGGCCCCGCTCTCTCCTTTCCCAGATGTTTAGTTCATTTCATTCCGATCTCCTTTGCATTAGTGTAGCCATTTTCTGTAGCCTGTCAACTATGCCTCTGTCTATCCCTGTTCTCTCCTCTCAGGCTATACAAACGCCTCACACCGCGTGGCTGCTGCCTCTCTAACCTGGTGGTCCCTGCATGCACGACCCACGTGGAGTTCCAGGTCTCAGGCAGCCTCTGGAACTGCCGTTCTGCTGCCAACAAGGCAGAGTTCATCCCAGCCTATGCTACCCTCCAGTCCCTTGACTTCTTGGCGCTGACGGAAACAAGGATTACCACTGAAAACACTGCTACTCCTACTGCTCTCTCCTCGTCTGACCATGTGTTCTCGCATACCCCGAGAGCATCTGGTCAGCGGGGTGGTGGCACAGGAATCGTCATCTCTCCCAAGTGGACATTCTCTCTTTTTCCCCTGACCCATCTGTCTATCTCCTCATTTGAATTCCATGCTGTCACAGTCACTAGCCCATTCAAGCTTAACATCCTTGTCATTTATCGCCCTCCAGGTTCCCTTGGAGAGTTCATCAATGAGCTCAACTACAGACCAGTATCCCTTCTTTCTTTTCTCTCCAAAACTCTTGAGCGTGCCATCTTTAGCCAACTCTCTTGCTATCTCTCTCAGAATGACCTTCTTGATCCAAACCAGTCAGGCTTCAAGACTGGTCATTCAACTGAGACTGCTCTTCTCTGTGTCACGGAGGCTCTCCGCACTGCTAAAGCTAACTCTCTCTCCTCTGCTCTTGTCCTTCTAGACCTGTCTGCTGCCTTTGATACTGTGAACCATCAGATCCTCCTCTCCACCCTCTCCGAGCTGGGCATCTCCGGCGCGGCTCACTCTTGGATTGCGTCCTACCTGACCGGTCGCTCCTACCAAGTGGCGTGGCGAGAAGCTGTCTCCGCACCACGTGCTCTCACCACTGGTGTCCCCCAGGGCTCAGTTCTAGGCCCTCTCCTATTCTTGCTATACACCAAGTCACTTGGCTCTGTCATATCCTCACATGGCTTCTCCTATCATTGCTATGCAGACGACACACACCTAATCTTCTCCTTTCCCCCTTCTGATAACCAGGTGGCGAATCGCATCTCTGCATGTCTGGCAGACATATCAGTGTGGATGACGGATCACCACCTCAAGCTGAACTTCGGCAAGACGGAGCTGCTCTTCCTCCCGGGAAGGACTGCCCGTTCCATGATCTCGCCATCACGGTTGACAACTCCGTTGTGTCCTCCTCCCAGAGTGCGAAGAGCCATGGCGTGACCCTGGACAACACCCTGTCGTTCTCCGCTAACATCAAGGCGGTGACCCGATCCTGTAGGTTCATGCTCTACAACATTCGGAGAGTACGACCCTGCCTTACACAGGAAGTGGCACAGGTCCTAATCCAGGCACTTGTCATCTCCCGTCTGGATTACTGCAACTCGCTGTTGGCTGGGCTCCCTGCCTGTGCCATTAAACCCCTACAACTCATCCAGAATGCCGCAGCCCGTCTGGTGTTCAACCTTCCCAAGTTCTCTCACGTCACCCCCGCTCCTCCGCACACTCCACTGGCTTCCAGTTGAAGCTCGCATCTGCTACAAGACCATGGTGCTTGCCTACGGAGCTGTGAGGGGAACGGCACCTCCGTACCTTCAGGCTCTGATCAGTCCCTACACCCAAACGAGGGCGTTGCGTTCATCCACCTCTGGCCTGCTGGCCCCCCTACCTCTGCGGAAGCACAGTTCCCACTCAGCCCAGTCAAAACTGTTCACTGCTCTGGCACCCCAATGGTGGAACAAGCTCCCTCACGACGCCAGGACAGCGGAGTCACTCACCACCTTCCGGAGACACTTGAAACCCCACCTCTTTAAGGAATACCTGGGATAGGATAAAGTAATCCATCTACCCCCCCTTACCCCACCCCACCCCCCCAAAAAAAATAAAAAAACATATTGTAAAGTGGTTATCCCACTGGCTATAAGGTGAATGCACCAATTTGTAAGTTGCTCTGGATAAGAGCATCTGCTAAATGACGTAAATGTAATGTAAATGTCATTACGTGCTGCTGTTTTTATCAACACAAGACAGTTCAACAGAATGTCACTGTAGCAGAAAATTGTCACATCTATTTTCTATGGCAACTTTCTAAAAGTCGACAAAAAAATCACTGGACAAGTTACTGGACACAGTTACTTTATTACAGCTGAAGGTCTGGAGGAGAGAGAGTGAAAGTAGGACCAGGGTTGGTGTTAGGAGAGGAGGACGGGAGGGGAGAAAGGAGAGAGGAGAGGTTAGGAGAGGAGAAGAGAGGTGGAAAGGTGATGGGTCAATGTCTTAAAAGGACAGAGTGAGATTTTGGCAATTTAGCCCTCTTTCTATAGTTTGAAGGAAGTTTCTAACTAGTGTTAGCACAATTGCTAAATATGAGACTTCCAATCATTGCGCTATCGCGAAACCAACTTCAACATCCTTCAAATTGCTGAGACAAAAAAGAAACGATGTTCTCATCTGACTCTGTGTAGAAAAAGGGTTTAATTGACAAAATATTGCACTATCCCTTTAAGACGGAAGTATCACCGGTTCCAATCCAAGTGCCATTTCTCAAACTCCAGGCGGTGCTATGGTCTGATGACATGAAAACAGAGCTCTTTGGTCATGGACACCAGTAGTGCAGAGAAGTACCTCATACCTAAAGTAAAATATGGTGGTGCATCTTTAACGTTATGAAGCTATTTTGCTTCCTGAGGTCAACGGCATCATAAACTAAGTACCCAGACATTTTATTCGAAAAAACTCATCTGAGGCGGAAGAATCACCGGTTCCAATCCAAGTTCCATTTCTCAAACAATAGGCGGTTATAGAAAAACATTGTGTCTTTAAACTCGCAAGGCTAGGGTGCTGGAGTATTGAAAACAGGGGTGTCAATACATAAAATCTCTTTCTCTGTGTAGTATAAAATAACATTTGTATTTTGTATTGTCATCTTTTTGTTCATCTTTCATTCATCTTTAATTCTATACTAATACATTTAATATTTTATACGAATACAGCTCTAATTGACCCCACTGTATTAGTATAAAATAGCTGTTTGACAAATGTCATAAATTGATTAAATATAACACTTCTGGCAGAGTCGACATTAGACAGAAATCTGGAGTTTTTTAAAACCTAAAAAAAATAAACATTCAAATCCAATCTTAATCTCAGGGAAATGTAGTTTCCTTGGTGATTTCCAAATGATTTGTTTAGATCTATCAAAATTATTACACTTTCCAGACCATGAGTGGCTTTGTTTCACTACATGTCTTAGTGAACCTTTATGTTATCAGGAAGTCCTAAGACCAAGGTCTCTTTTATGTAGCTCATTCCTGATTTTAGACTTTCTGACCAAATCACCGGACATATTTTTTAGGAATCAGTTTCAGATAGCTGTCTGACTTTAAAGAATCTATTGCATGAAACTAAAGATCTTACAGTTAAAATTAAAATATCCCAGTTAGACTTTTTGGGAAAGTTTGAAATTGGGATCCCTTGCTCCAGACAGTGGCATGGCGCAGACATGGAAATGAATAATATCTAAAATATTCCAAAAGCAAATATTTTCCCTACATATAATTTGTAATTTCTAAAATGAAACAAAAATCATTATTTTTTTCCACACTACAAAAATGAAGTGTTCCTAACGGACAAGGATTGTCCCAGCTGTCATGAATCTGAGACAGGAGTAATTATATAGTTTTGTCAAGTTCAATTCACTTTAGGGGAAGTGTCACGATCGTCTAGTAGCGAAGCAGACCAAGGCGCAGCGTGTGAAAGAAACATGACTTTATTATATTAAAGTACTAACAAACCAAACAAAACACGACTCGTGAAGTCCAACGGTTAACACTGACCGTAAAGGAACAAAAACCCACAACACCCAAAGGAAAACATACAGATTAAATATGGCTCCCAATCAGAGACAACCAGCCCACAGCTGACACTCGTTGCCCCTGATTGGGAGTCATTATCTCAAACATAGAAATGAACCCAACAGAAATACCAACATAGAAATACACCCAATGAATGAACACACCCTGGCTCAATATACAGAGTCCCGGAGCCAGAGCGTGACAGTACCCCCCCCCTAAAGGCGCGGACTGCGACCGCGCCTCAATAAGGGCTAAACAAGGGAGGGCTGGGTGGGCATACCTCCTCTGCGGTGGTTCTGGCTCCGGCCTTGATCCCCACTTCCTCTCCAACCCCCCAAAGTACCCCTGGTCCTGTCTAGCCCCGCTGGCCGGAGCCGGACTGACGACACGCGCCCCTGGCTTGTTGCGTGGAACAGGAATGGACCGGAATGGGCTGGCGACGCGCACCACAGACTTGGTGCGGAGAGCAGGAACGAGCCGGACAGGGCTGACGACGCACCCCGTAGGCTTGGTGCGTGGAGCAGGGACAGGCCGGGCAGGGCTGTCGACGCACACCGTAGACTTGGTGCGTGGAGCAGGAACAGGCCGGGCAGGGCTGTCGACGCACACCGTAGACTTGGTGCGTAGAGCAGGAACAGGCCGGGCAGGGCTGTCGACGCACACCGTAGACTTGGTGCGTAGAGCAGGAACAGGCCGGGCCGGGCTGGCGACGCACACCGTAGACTTGGTGCGTGGAGCAGGGACAGGCCGGACCGGGCTATGGAGACGGATAGGAGACCTGGAGTGAAGAGCTGCCACAACCCGTCCTGGCTGAATGCCTACCCTCACACACTCTGTGTGAGGCATCAGCACAGGACGTACAGGGCTGTGTACCCGTACTGGCATAACAGCACGTGACACCGGCGCAGGATATCCGGGACCGAGGAGAGGCACTAGAGGCCCCGAGCGCTGAGCCGGCACACTCCGTCCTGGCTGCATGCCCACCTTCGCACAACACGTGTGGGGTGCTCGCACAGGACATACCGGACTATGCCGGACCACTCGTGGCACAGTGCGCAGCTCCGCACTCCGCGGAACCTGCCCAGTCTCATGCTGCCATGCCTGAGTACGGGGAGTTGGCTCTGCTCTCCATCCAGGCTCCGCCAACCTGCCTTCTGGCCCCCAAAACCCGGTGGCCTTCTCTCCTCTTCTCCTATTTCGCCCTGTGGCAGCCTCCTGCTGCCCAGTCGCCCATGCCGTGTGCCCCCCCCTAAAAAATTCTTGGGGGTGCCTCTCGTCCTTCCGACGATGGCACTGCTGATGCCGCTGCTCCTCTCCTGCCTGGTTCTCCCCCTTCATAGCCCTCCGGTACCGGACGGCCTCCTCCTCGGTAATCTGCCCCCAACCGAGTCACGATCGTCTAGTAGCGAAGCAGACCAAGGCTCAGCGTGTGAAAGAAACATGACTTTATTATATTAAAGTACTAACAAACCAAACAAAACACGACTCGTGAAGTCCAACGGTTAACACTGACCGTAAAGGAACAAAAACCCACAACACCCAAAGGAAAACATACAGATTAAATATGGCTCCCAATCAGAGACAACCAGCCCACAGCTGACACTCGTTCCCCCTGATTGGGAGTCATTATCTCAAACATAGAAATGAACCCAACAGAAATACCAACATAGAAATACACCCAATGAATGAACACACCCTGGCTCAATATACAGAGTCCCGGAGCCAGAGCGTGACAGGAAGCTTATCTATTCAGCCTCTTTGTTAACATTCATGTTGTTTGTGGAGTAATAAAACCTTTTGGGTAATAAAATATAATCTTCAAGACACTCAAAGGATTGGACAATTATGGCGGTATCATTCATGTTTAATAACCCATGAGACAAAGTAACGTGTTCACCAGTTTTATTGACAAACCACAAAATCATTACTCAACATTTATGACCAACAAATAATCTCCAAAGACTTCACCATAAAAAAGTTCAGAGTATCATTTTTGGTTTTGCTGATTTAACTCGTTTCCACATTCTAGATCGTTCCAGCCGTGTTCACCTTCACAGGAAACACGGGACAGAAATTAACACCGATGTAAACACAACAGAATATAGTGTGAGATTTGTTAAATGGACAATGAATAAAGTTGAACTTGATGACTGGATAGAGAATGATAGTGGGCTTACTGTACCTCCAAAGTTCATCTCAAGCTCTCTGCCACCATCGTTGTTGGGCTCTGCTTGACTCCAGTTCTGGTAATCAAAGTTGGAGCCATCACTCCAGAACCATAGCCTGTCCTGTGGGGAAGAAGTGAAGTCACAGAATGAAACAAATCCCACGGTGTTAGATCAGTATCCACTATCTAACAGTGCAAAGTGTTCTCTGGCTGTCCACATAGGAGAACCCTTTTTGGATCCAGGTAGAACCCTTTTGGAAATGGTTCTACATGGAACACTTCCTCTGTGTGGAAAAGTGTTATTCAAAGGGTTCTCCTGTGGGGACAGCCGAATAACCTCTTTTGGTTCTAGACACTATACTAGCCCACTATAACCCAGCTTGTGTTAATGGACATTGCAGTGGCATCAATCAATAACTCCCAACCAAACTTACTGCACTTGAGTAATTTAAAAACAGTCTAGCCAGCTCTGCTAGGGCGAGTAAAATGGTCAGTGAGCTGTTCTCTCATTTGTGTCTGGAAGTAGCTAGCAAGCCAGCTTGACTGCTGTTAGGACAGAACACGCGGATCAACCCTTAAAGAGATGGGTGGGGCTAAAGCTTTTAAGAGGATGTACCAAAACATTCAGAGGCCATTTTCTCCAAAGTGGGGTTACAAGTTTATCAACTTTCAAAGCAGAATTACTTTCCCATTGTTCCTTAAATGCAGTGTATGATATACAATTTTGTAGCTCTGTGGCTCTGCTTTTAGCCAATGTAAAAAACAATTTCAAAATGTTGCTAAATAAGGCTGAATCAAGGCGGTCGGTCACATATGTTGACACTGGTATGGTGCTGAGATAAGGAACATGAGGTTGGAAAGTGGCCCTTCAAGTAGAATTTTACTGGGTGACTTTCACTTGACTTTCACTTTTTTTGCGTCCTTTTCTATTAAGGCATCTTCGCTCTGACTTAAGTATGATAATTAGGTTCCTTTCCCACCGGAACAGTATCAAGTCCTCCAATCCAGGTAGCAGTGAAAACTGCCAGTAATAGAAAACACCACCCTCTGTAGAAAGCACAGACGCTCCTAGAGGAAACAGTGGACAGAGACAAATGCATTTCATAATGCTTAAAAGGGAAGTTCAGTATTTTACATAAGGCATGTGTTGCTAGTTTATAAAATATAACTTTCAAGGTAATGTCAAAGAAAATAGTTGATTTTAATTTAATGTTATTTTTTAATTCACAGTAGATGGTAAGCATGATACCTCTGCTTCAGGCCAGTTCCTTGCAGTCTTGACAAACATGAACCAGCGTGATCCATAATCGGTCCAACCGGAGGGACACAAGTCGTCTACCAATGGAACTGTAATGAGAAGTTGCAGCTGGCTTTTTAAAATTCTAGTCGAGACAAATCTACAAATAATATTGTAGTTGTGATTTGTAGATCAGTCACCTCTGCTACCTCTGCTACAACAAAACAAATACAGAGTGAATCATGTAAAGTGGATTCTTACTTGCGTCTCCCAGAGCAAAGGAAGCACTGAGAAGCAGAAGAACGGTCAACATGGCCATGGTGAGTCTCCTGAGAGAGAAGCCATCAAGACAAATTCAGTGAGTCCTTCAGAGTGTAGGGGAGTGCAGTGTTCCCCTAACCTCACCAAGTACCCCAGCCATTCCACTTATCAGATGTAATCCAGTACTACCTAATCAGAGCAGATTCAACTAATGAAGGGCTAAGGAATACCAGGTATCTTAGTCCCCATACAGTAGATCACCACAGGCATATGTCTGCTTTCCAAAGTGGCACCCTATTCTCTATGCCGGGGGGGTATTTCTCTCCGCTCATACAGAAGTAATTACATTTACATTTTAGTCATTTAGCAAACACTCTTATCCAGAGCAACTTACAGTTAGTGAGTGCATACATTATTGTATTTTTTTTCATACCCCCTGTGGGAATCGAACCCACAACCCTGGCGTTGCAAACGCCATGCTCTATCAACTGAGCTACATCCTTGCCGGCCATTCCCTCCCCTACCCTGGACGACGCTGGGCCAATTGCGCGCCGCCCCATGGGTCTCCCGGTTGCCTGGATTCGAACCAGGATCTCTAGTGGCACAGCGACCACTGCGCCACTCAGCCTAGTTCACAAATTGAGGAATTTCCTGCAGCTATGTTGTCACTACGGCGCATCTGTCAGAATGCAGGAATTATGGTTGAAGACAAACTTCAATACTGTTTTGTTTTTTAATTATCCAACTAAAAATAAAGGCACAGTACAAACTGCCGGCAGGTAAGGCCTTGATAGCTGTTGTGTTCCTGGAGGGAATACACCACATTAACATACATGATTGACCAGTGCCATAACTAATAACAGCAGTATCTCAAGTAGGCTACGCCAGCCCAACATTATACCTTTTTATTAACTAATGAAGCATGGTTTAGGGGCATTTCATAGCAACTGTTTGCGAGATGACGAATGGTTCAATGAGGTACCTGCTAGCAGCATATGTCCCACCTCTGAAGCTACATCCATAATCCGCTAGATGGTTCTGATAGCGACGCAAACTGATCTAACCAGGTGATCAATAAATCATTAAATCTAGTTCAGCCACAACCTCTGGCTTCATACATGTTTCCTCCACTTCCAGTCTGGGGCAGTACGGAGCCCATTTTGGGAGGCAGATTCGCTAGACAGGTGTGCACACAAAGTTATCACTCTTGTTCACTGCTCCGCGGTGCAAATGGCGACCAACCAGATTATAGATGTAAGACACATTCTGCCAGTAGGTACAATCACTGGACCTCATCTCACAAGCAACTCCAACACTTATATTAAGCAAAAAGGTCTAATACTGGGCTAGCTGCACAAGATAAACAGGATATTATGCTGCACTGCAGGAAATGTTGTAAGCCAGTGTAGACAACCTGAGATTTGTATTTATCTGGCTTTTTTTTTATTGTCTTTCTTTCTCAATTGTCTTTTTGATTTGCCCGTTGCTGTGACTCTTGGTCAGAGTCACCCAGTCTTAGTTCTTACATTTACATTTACATTGAGTCATTTAGCAGACGCTCTTATCCAGAGCTTATCCAGAAATTCTTCACTATCGTCCCACTCACTCCTATCATCCCTTTGTTCACTCATCTCATAATTTTCTAGGTCTGCTATTGGCCATCTTGTTGCTATTTTTCTGGTTCTTTTTTCCCATTTATCAGAGATTTTTCCAATCTCTTCTTTACTAACTGGGAACCTTCTCTTCATGATCTCTACTGGTGTTCCTGCCATCTCTACCCCTTATGTTTTATTTCAGTGCCTATGTTAGGATGCAAGGTCAATTATTTCTGTTAGCGATCTCAGCTAAATGTTTTTATATTCCTCAGTTAATGGTATCTTTCTCCCTAATATATCTTCATACTCTGCTTCTTTCCAAACATGCGTTTTTATCCCTTGTGTTTCTTTTAATATTATTTGTATTCTCTTTGGCTTCACTTCTCATTAAGATAACACACTCGCTTCCCTGTGCTTTGGTATTATATTCTTATTTTTCTTTGTTCCCTTATCTTATCTCAAACCTATAAAACCACTTTCATTCTTCTGAGGTATTTTCCCAATGGTTTATTTAGCCTCGGGTCACTAGACCACACCCTATTTTATCAAATACTCCTACGTTCTATTTTCTAAATCTAGGTTTTTCGTATGTAAAGTCCTATACCTTCTTTTCCTGTCTTTCAGTATGTCTACATCATACGTTATTATTTTTATGTTTGCTGTCACTGTGTACTCCACTATTGTATATCATATACTTAAATGCGGCTGGTTCTCATTCTAATCTTCGTCTTGCGGAAAAGTCTTGCGGAAAAGTCTAAAAGATACAGGAACTCAAGTCCTTTTGTTCACCCGACCTAGAATACCTCACAATCAAATGCCGACCGTATTATCTCCCAAGATAATAGCCGTGTATATCCCCCCTCAAGCCGATACCACGACGGCCCTCAAAGAACTTCACTGGACTTTATGCAAACTGGAAACCATATATCCTGAGGCTCTAAAATAACATCCCACTCTCAATACCACCCTGTGATATTCTATGATGGTCAGTGATGTACGGAACCCCAAGATAACATTATCAAAAGCTTATTATCCAAATCTCAATCATTTTATTATACATATATGTTATTATCCAAACTTTCGATTAAAACTCACTCCCATATTCACACAACTCTCATATCACATTCACACAATGCTTTTTCCAAACACACTTAATCAATATTTGTATAACCTGCAGGAATATTTTATTCTATAAACGGCACAAACTTGGAAAGACAAATCTATCACATTAACAGTTTACTATAACCAATTTTACCATAATCCTACATCTCCTCTAAGGTTTCCAAATATAATGGCCGAAGCACACCCTAAAAGATTGGCCGAAATACAATGTCTAGACGTCATATAACCACACCGGTAAAGATGAGCAGCCACTCGTGCCGACATGAATCTAACAGAATGGCCAGCAGGACGAACAAATGAATCAGACGAATTGAACAAATGCACCAAATGAACAACCAAGTGACCTCAATGAATTGAATGCCCGAATTGAGTCAGACCAGTTGACCAAGATGAACGAATTGCTTTTGCAAACTCGAGTGGGTTGAATAAAACCAGTCTTGTACAAAACGAGTCAGACAAAAACAATTGAATCAAACAGATTGACCAAACTGATCAAATGAACAACCTGAATGAGACAGATGAAACCTCCAACGTAACCAAAACTGAATGAATCACAGCCGCTCAAGCAAACCATTCACCCTCACAGGCTGATCAGACCTACTCTATCTAACGCTTTCTCTATATATTGCAGTCCTTGTGGCTATTTCACAACTCTTCACCTACTCCGGATGACCAGCGCTACTTCCAATTATTACATCACCTACTCAGGATGATCAAAACTACTTTTTTTCTAATTATTGCATCACCTCCACAGGATGAGCGGAACTCTTTTAAACTTACGTACAGCCTATCCGAGCAGCCTCTAACGATGCACTTCACGTTAGAGCGGTAACCATAGGCAACCTATTCACTCACACAGTCCCTCTGGAGTTCTAACCTCCAAAAGCTGTATTCACAGGCACCTGTCTATGCAGTCCTCTAGTGTAATATTTTCTTAATATACCTAGAACAGGATTCACAGGATGTTGAACTTATATACACCTTATGACGTAAGCTAGCCACCTGCCAATTCAGTCCTCTGGAGTGCTAACGTTAGCTCTCCAAAGTGGTAGCCACAGGATTTAAACTTATGTACAACCGTCAACAATATTCAACAATCAATAACATTGCATGCATGCTTATTTCTTATTCCAACATAAACTCTGTGCTTTTCCTAAATGTAGCCCTTAATACTGGAGAGACCCAGGTACCTGACATTCCAGAATCAGCTGAGCAAATCACACAATTTCTATGCTAAAAGTAAGAACTTTGCTTACCTCTGTATTTGTGTGATTCGTCCAGCCTCCTCCAGATGGTGGAGCACCCCTATGGTCTCTTTTTCCAGTCCTGTCGTGGTCGCCAATTATGTTGTAGAAAATGGTCTTTGTCCTCAGTCAAACACAAAGTATTTCAGAGATTTTGTAGAATTAAGACAGACTTTATTGCAATTTAGACAAAGCCAAGGTGGTCTGCAGAGCATCTGATTTTCCACCTCCCAGCTCTCAGTTTATATAGTCATTTTACATACATTTAGCTTAACCCCTCCCTCTCTCCACCCACTTCCTTAGTTTATGATAGTGGCGAAATCTGACTTCTCCTCCTTCTATGTATTCAGTTTGGTAACAATGGTGGTGCGACCAACCAAGCCTTGTCAAGCAAAAATAATCATGTTCAGTTTGAACTCTGTTCAACCCCGGCTGACCCTGGCTTGACCTGGAGATTGATTGTGGTCATGGCAGGTCCACAATCAATCTCTCAAACGTACCCAAACCCACCCCATCAAGCTGTAATCAATCAAGAAGATAGCCAAGGAGAGACAAAGGGTTTAGCCTGAACTCTGTTCAACCCCGGCTCGCTCCAGGGATATGCCTAAGGAGAGCCACAGGCTCACGGTCTGGTTTCAGTCACTGACAAGTTAAGACAACTGTAGAACTTGACCCAAAGACATGTCAGATGCCATTTTATACACAAACACACCCAGTGAGAGGAACTAATTAAGTTCTTGCCTATCAGCAGAGATGTCCCAATCTAAAAATCCACATTAATGTAAAAATCCACCTCATTCACTAGACTACCTTGTTCCTGTCCTCTGTAGCTATTATACCACAGATAACCAGAGAGGCACCAATACAATGTTGTTCACTAGACTACCTTGTTCCTGTCCTTTGTAGCTGTTATACCACAGAGAACCACAATAGGGTTCTCCTCACCAGCTCCAGGTAGTTGACCTGACCACTGATACAGGGTCATTTATTTATTATCCCCCTCCACTCACACAAATCATTTGTTTTCAAATTCTTTGTGTGTCTGTGTAATCTGAGGGAAATATGTGTCTTTAATATGGTCAAAGATTTGGCAGGAGGTTAGGAAGTGCAGCTCAGTTTCCACCTCATTTTATGGGCAGTGTGCACATAGCCTGTCTTCTCTTGAGAGACAGTTCTGCCTACGGCGGCCTTTCTCAATAGCAAGGCTATGCTCACTGAGTCTGTACATAGTCAAAGCATTCCTTAAGTTTGGGTCAGTCACAGTGGTCAGGTATTCTGCCACTATGTACTCTCTGTTTAGGGCCAAATAGCATTCTAGTTTGCACTGTTTTTTTGTTAATTCTTTCCAATGTGTCAAGTAAATATATTTTTGTTTTCTCATGGTTTGGTTGGGTCTAATTGTGTTGCTGTCCTGGGGCTCTGTGGGGTCTGTTTGTGTTTGTGTTTGTGAACAGAGCCCTAGGACCAGCTTGCTTAGGGGACTCTTTTCCAGGTTAATCTCTCTGTAGGTGCTTTTTTATGGAAGGTTTATGTACTGACTAACCTCTGGGGTCAATCCATCAATATAATATACTGACTAACCTCTGGGGTCAATCCATCAATATATTATGTACTGACTAACCTCTGGGGTCAATCCATCAATATAATGTACTGACTAACCTCTGGGGTCAATCCATCAAATATAATGTAAGAACAGATTATCCTTCTCAGCAGTGAAAATACCCCTAAGTGATGATTCATTTCAACTGGTATTCGCACTCAAAAAATACAAATCAAGAAGGAGACAGGTGCCAAAACATAGACTTTATTTTTTTTCTTGTTATAGTACCAGCAGAATTATGTATTATCTTACACACTAGCCACATATTATACAAGCCTTGATGTCGTGGGATCTGGGTGTTTGATCACTGGGGCGGAGGTGAAACATCCTTTGAGTAGACAGAAGGCCTCATCGGCTGCTGGGCTCCACACCAACCTACGGGGCCCTCCTTTAAGGAGAGAGGTGAGAGGAGCGGCGACAGAGCTGAAGTTCCCGATGAAGCGGCGGTAGAAGTTGGTAACCCCTTTATGGTGGTTGGAACTGGCCATGACCTGACTGCATCTACCTTCTTGTCGTCCATCTTCACTCCCTGCGGACTGATTTGGTAGCCTAAGAAGGACACCGTCCTCTGGTGAAATTGGCACTTCTCAGCCTTGACGAACAGGTGGTTGTCGAGATGGCGTTCCAGGACTGCTCGAATGTGAATGATGTGATCCTCCAAAGTAGCCGAGTAGATCAGGATGTCATACACGGACAGGGAAGCAGGTCCTCCGGCATTCGAGTGACCGGTCTGTAATTCTTATTCTTGACCATGAGATGGTAGGGTTGTGGCGTTGAAGCCAAGGGAGGCCGAGGATGATCCTGTGGACTGGTGCACTGGTAATGAAGAAGGGAATGTTCTCCTGATGAATGGACTCCACGGTGAGGGTGAATGGTTGAGTGATGTGGGTGACGGTTTCGGATCCTAAAGGCCGACTATCCAGGGCTTGAACTGGAAAAGCAGAGGAGAGCGGGTATGAGTTTGATGTTGAGAGAGGAGGCAAGGGTCTGGTCCATAAAGTTCCCCGCGGCACCGGAATCCACTAACGCTGTAGACACAGTACATGAGGGACAGTCAGATAGTGTAATGGACACCAAAAAGAGCCTAGTAGACAATGATGAAGATGGAATTCTCACTCCTGCCCTACGGGGTGGAAGATCACGTGACCATCCCTCTGCTCTTGTGGATCCCGGATTCGGACATGCCGGATACCTCTAGAGCTTGTGCCCTCCCTCTCCACAGTACAGACAGAGCCCCAGCTGTATCCGTCTGCGGCGCTCTGATTCCGAGTGTTCACTGAGGGAGGGAGAGGAGCGATGAGAGTACTGGCGTTCGAAGCACCGGCTCATTCCATCCACTGGATGCTGCTACTGTCCGAAAGGTGAGCCCGTACTCAGCAGCCGCCTGGTTACCCTGCCGTAATTGCAGTAGCCGCTCACCTCCCTCTCTGCCCTCCGGGGGATGATCAAAAATACATTTAAACAGAGCCATGAACCCCTCATAAGAATCAAGCTCCTCCTCTCCTCTCTCCCAGACGGCCGTAGCCCACTCCAATGCCCGCCCAGTCAGCAGAGAAATCACTGTGGCAACCTTGGACCTCTTGGTGGTGGGAGCTCCCCTCTGACGCGTAAAATAGAGAGAGCACTGAAGTAGGAAGCCACAGTATTTTGATGGTGTACCGTCATATATTTCCAGGAGGGATAAATGGGCATTGCTGACCTGAGCGGGTTGCTTAAATCGGCCGATGTGCTGGCTCGTTGGGTCAACTGGTTGTAGAGTATCCTCCGCTGGATGAAGACAACACCTCCTGGGTGTTTGTTCGAGACGTTGCACACTGCGAAGAACCTCCTCCATAACCGATCCCAGTTGTGCCAGCTGGTCATGGTGTTGACGTAGAAGATAACACTGTTCATCGACCGTCTGAGAGACATTCGAATTTCCTGCTGCTTCCATGGTTAGAGTCAGTATTTTGTAACAATGATGCTGTGAGTCGAGAAGCAGGTGCAGGTGAAATGTTTAATAGAACAACAAACATGAAAGGAGACAGCGTAACAGTGGCGATATAGCATGATCACAGGAACAATACTGACTGAGGACTAAACGTTAGGGAGGGACATATAAAGGGGAGGTAATGAGGAAGGTAATGGAGTCCAGGTGTGAATCATAATGATCTGTAGGTGAGTCATGAGGAAGGTAATGGAGTCCAGGTGTGAATCATAATGATCTGCAGGGTGAGTCATGAGGAAGGTAATGGAGTCCAGGTGTGAATCATAATGATCTGCAGGTGAGTCATGAGGAAGGTAATGGAGTCCAGGTGTGAATCATAATGATCTGCAGGTGAGTCATGAGGAAGGTAATGGAGTCCAGGTGTGAATCATAATGATCTGCAGGTGAGTCATGAGGAAGGTAATGGAGTCCAGGTGTGAATCATAATGATCTGCAGGGTGAGTCATGAGGAAGGTAATGGAGTCCAGGTGTGAATCATAATGATCTGCAGGTGAGTCATGAGGAAGGTAATGGAGTCCAGGTGTGAATCATAATGATCTGCAGGGTGAGTCATGAGGAAGGTAATGGAGTCCAGGTGTGAATCATAATGATCTGCAGGTGAGTCATGAGGAAGGTAATGGAGTCCAGGTGTGAATCATAACGATCTGCAGGTGAGTCATGAGGAAGGTAATGGAGTCCAGGTGTGAATCATAATGATCTACAGGGTGAGTCATGAGGAAGGTAATGGAGTCCAGGTGTGAATCATAATGATCTGCAGGTGAGTCATGAGGAAGGTAATGGAGTCCAGGTGTGAATCATAATGTTCTGCAGGTGAGTCATGAGGAATGTAATGGAGTCCAGGTGTGAATCATAATGATCTGCAGGTGAGTCATGAGGAAGGTAATGGAGTCCAGGTGTGAATCATAATGATCTGCAGGATGAGTCATGAGGAAGGTAATGAGGTCCAGGTGTGAATCATAATGATCTGCAAGTGAGTCATGAGGAAGGTAATGGAGTCCAGGTGTGAATCATAATGATCTGCAGGTGAGTCATGAGGAAGGTAATGGAGTCCAGGTGTGAATCATAATGATCTATATATCCTTATATCCTTCCTGTTTGGCCATGTCCGGGGGTTTCTTCGGATGGGGCCACAGTGTCTCCGGACCGCTCCTGTCTCAGCCTCCAGTATTTATGCTGCAGTAGTTTATGTGTCGGGGGGCTGGGGTCAGTTGGTTATACCTGGAGTACTTCTCCTGTCTTATCCAGTGTCCTGTGTGAATTTAAGTATGCTCTCTCTAATTCTCTCGTTCTCTCTTTCTCTCTGAGAACCTGAGCCCTAGGACCATACGTCAGGACTACCGGGCATGCTGACACCTTGCTGTCCCCAGTCCGCCTGGCCTTGCTGCTATTCCAGTTTCAACTGTTCTGCCTGCGGTTACGAAACCCCTACCTGTCCCAGACCTGCTGTTTTCAACTCTTAATGATCGGATATGAATTGCCAACTGAGAGACCTGAGCCCTAGGACCATACGTCGGGACTACCGGCCGTGGTGACTCCTTGCTGTCCCCAGTCCGCCTGGCCTTGCTGCTATTCCAGTTTCAACTGTTCTGCCTGCGGTTATGGAACCCCTACCTGTCCCAGACCTGCTGTTTTCAACTCTTAATGATCGGCTATGAAAAGCCAACTGAGATTTATTCCTGATTATTATTTGACCATGCTTGTCACTTATGAACATTTTTGAACATCTTGGCATGGTTCTGTTATAATCTCCACCCGGCACAGCCAGAAGAGGACTGGCCACCCCTCATAGCCTGGTTCCTCTCTAGGTTTCTTCCTAGGTTTTGGCCTTTCTAGGGAGTTTTTCCTAGCCACCGTGCTTCTACACCTGCATTACTAGCTGTTTGGGGTTTTAGGCTGGGTTTCTGTACAGCACTTTGATATATCAGCTGATGTATGAAGGGCTATATAAAATAAAATTGATTGATTGATTGATTGATCTGCAGGGTGAGTCATGAGGAAGGTAATGGAGTCCAGGTGTGATTCAGCGTAATGATGAATCCCAGGACCGGTAGTTAGTATTCCGGTGACGTCGCACGCCGGAGGGGAGGAGCACGAGTAGATGTGACAGTTTGTCCCATTTAGTAAATTCTTGGTTGGTGAGCGGACCCCAGACCTCACAACTATAAAGGGCAATGGGTTCTTTATCTGATTAAAATATTTTTAGCCAGATCCTAATTGGTATGCTGAATTGTATGTTCCTTTTGATTGCATAGAAGGCCCTTCTTGCCTTGTCTCTCAGATAGTTCACATCTTTGTGGAAGTTACCTGTGGCGCTGATATTTCGGCCAAGGTACTTATAGTTTTTTGTGTTCTCTAGGGCAACGGTGTCTTCCTTTGCACCTTATTTATGGAACAAACTGCAGATCCAACTTAAGTTAGACACTCTCAAATCAAATCAAATTTTATTGGTCACATGCGCCAAATACAACAGGTGCAGACATTACAGTGAAATGCTTACTTACAGCCCTTAACCAACAGTGCATTTATTTTTAACAAAAAAAGTAAAAATAAAACAACAACAAAAAAAAGTGTTGAGAAAAAAAAGAGCAGAAGTAAAATAAAGTGACAGTAGGGAGGCTACATATACAGGGGGGTACCGTTGCATAGTCAATGTGCAGGGGCACCGGCTAGTTGAGGTAGTTGAGGTAATATGTACATGTGGGTAGAGTTAAAGTGACTATGCATAAATAATTAACAGAGTAACAGCAGCGTAAAAAGGATGGGGTGGGGGGGGCAGTGCAAATAGTCCGGGTAGCCATGATTAGCTGTTCAGGAGTCTTATGGCTTGGGGGTAGAAGCTGTTGAGAAGTCTTTTGGACCTAGACTTGGCACTCCGGTACCGCTTGCCGTGCGGTAGCAGAGAGAACAGTCTATGACTAGGGTGGCTGGAGTCTTTGACAATTTTGAGGGCCTTCCTCTGACACCGCCTGGTATAGAAGTCCTGGATGGCAGGAAGCTTGGCCCCAGTAATGTACTGGGCCATACGCACTACCCTCTGTAGTGCCTTGCGGTCGGAGGCCAAGCAGTTGCCATACCAGGCGGTGATGCAACCAGTCAGGAAGCTCTCGATGGTGCAGCTGTAGAATTTTTTGAGGATCTGAGGACCCATGCCAAATCTTTTCAGTCTCCTGAGGGGAATAGGCTTTGTCGTGCCCTCTTCACGACTGTCTTGGTGTGTTTGGACCATGATAGTTTGTTGGTGATGTGGACACCAAGGAACTTGAAGCTCTCAACCTGTTCCACTACAGCCCGTCGATGAGAATGGGGGCGTGCTCAGTCCTCTTTTTTTTCCTGTAGTCCACAATCATCTCCTTTGTCTTGGTCACGTTGAGGGAGAGGTTGTTGTCCTGGCACCACACGGCCAGGTCTCTGACCTCCTCCCTATAGGCTGTCTCATCGTTGTCGGTGATCAGGCCTACCACTGTTGTGTCGTCGGCAAACTTAATGATGGTGTTGGAGTCGTGCCTGGCCATGCAGTCATGGGTGAACAGAGAGTACAGGAGGGGACTGAGCGTGCACCCCTGAGGGGCCCCCGTGTTGAGGATCAGTGTGGCAGATGTGTTGTTACCTACCCTTACCACCTGGGGGCAGCCCGTCAGGAAGTCCAGGATCCAGTTGCTCTGGTGTCCCTTGCCCATTTAAAAAATGTTATGGAGGATCAATATGATGTTGTTGTCACGATTTAAACTGAATATGAACCCAAATGCAGACAACTACACCGAGCCAGAGAAGGTTTAACAGGTTTATTTCAAAGTTAAATTGTCCAGGTTTCCAAAAATAGGGGAAGAGTAAGTCCAGGTCTACAGGGAGGGTAACAGATCCAGGGTTCTGAGCAGGAGTGGTACCGTAACGTCCTAGTGTCCGTGGTGAGTCCAAATGTGAGGTCCAGTAGTGGAAAGCAGGATGGTGGTGGCAGGAGTGAAGCGGAGGCAGGAGTCAGGTTCCAATAATCTGTGGCACAGGAGAAATATAAATAGAACCGGCCAAAAACACCAAGAGCGAAAACAAGCAGGTTGAGTCAGCAGCGAGACTAACATGGTCGTCTTGACTATGATCTGACGATGAGTGGCAAGTTTGACCGGGTCTTTAAGGCTCAGGTGATTATGGTGAATGAGCTGCAGCTGGAACCCTGACAACCGCACACCAGACTTCACTCCTGCAATTAAGAACAGACAGAGGGGAGGAGGAGAGCAGAGAGAGAGCTACCTAGCAGCAGTAGGCCTAACAGTACCCCCCCCTCTACGGATGCCACCCGGCGGCCGACAGGGTTTATCAGGATGTAACCGATGAAAATCACAGACCAGAGCAGGATCCACAATGAAGCTCCTGGTCACCCAGGAACGTTCCTCAGGACCATAACCCTCCCAATCCACCAGGTACTGGAAACCACGACCCCGGTGGCGAACATCCAGAAGTCGCCGGACAGTGTAGACAGGACCCCCACCCACGACCCTGGGCGGAGGAGGGGGACGAGAGGGCGGGCACAGAGGGCTAACAGACACAGGCTTAATCTGGGAAACATGAAAGGTGGAATGAACCCGTAGGGAGGCAGGAAGCTGTAGCTTAACCGCGCAGGGGTTAACAATAGACAGTATCTTGAACGGTCCTATAAAACGCGGCGCCATCTTCTTAGACTCCACTTTCAATGGAAGATCACGTGACTTAAGCCATACCTCTTGACCAGGAGAGTAACCGGGAGCCTGGGACCGGTGACGGTTGGCTTGCCTCTGCATGTACGACGAAGCTCGGGACAGAGCTACCCTGGCCTTCCTCCAGACCTTGAAGCAGCGGCGCATGTGGGACTGCACCGAGGGTACCGCCAGTTCCCTCTCTTGAGAAGGGAACAGGGGAGGTTGATAACCCAGAGCACACAGAAAGGGAGACAAACCAGAGGAAGCGGTAGTCAAGGTGTTATGAGCATATTCCACCCAGGGGAGCATGGAGCTCCATGACCCAGGGTTAGACCCTGTGACACAGCGGAGAGCGGTCTCCATCTCCTGGTTCACTCTCTCGGCTTGCCCGTTGGTCTGGGGGTGATATCCAGAGGACAGGCTGGATGTGATGCCCAAAGCTTTACAGAAAGCTTTCCATACCTGGGAGACAAACTGGGGACCCCTGTCAGAGACAATATCAGTGGGTAGACCATGAGAGCGGAACACATATTCAACCAAAATATCAGCAGTTTCTCTGGCAGTGGGCAGTTTAGGTAGGGCCAAAAAATGAGCAAACTTAGAAAAACGATCAATTACAGTAAGAATGACAGTCTTTCCAGACGAGGGGGGAAGTCCAGTGGCAAAATCCAATGCAATGTGGGACCAGGGACGGCTGGGTATTGGCAGAGGTCGTAGATGACCAGCGCTGGCCTGGGTGGAGTTCTTACTTCGTGCACATACCGTACAAGCAGCAATGAAGGCTCGGGTGTCCGCCTCCATCCTGGGCCACCAGAACTTCCGTCGCAAAAAGTCAAGGGTCCGAGTAACTCCAGGGTGACAGGTAAGGGGAGACGAGTGAGCCCACTGAAGTACCTGGGAGCGAACAGACTCAGGGACAAACAACCGGTTAGGAGGACCGCTCCCAGGGTCAGCTTGTAGATGTTGAGCCTGTCTAACAATCCCTTCGATGTCACATGTAATGGCCGCAATACTGCAGGTAGGAGGCAAGATGGTTTCAGGGTTACTACCAGTATCAACAGCAGAATGAACACGAGACAGGGCGTCAGGCTTGACGTTGCGTGACCCAGGACGGTAAGACAGGGAAAAATTGAATCTACCAAAAAATAGTGCCCACCTGGCTTGACGGGGATTGAGCTGCTTCGCTGACTGGATGTATGCAAGATTTTTATGATCCGTCCAAACGATGAAGGGTTGTTCCGCCCCCTCCAACCAATGCCGCCACTCCTCGAGAGCCAGCTTAACGGCGAGCAGTTCACGATTGCCAACATCATAATTCCTCTCTACCTGAGAAAGTTTTCATGAAAGAAAAGCACAGGGATGCAGTTTGTTATCTTCAGGTGAACGTTGTGACAACACCGCACCTACCCCAGTGTCGGATGCGTCCACCTCCACGACAAACTGGCGGTCGGGGTCAGGCTGCATCAGAATGGGAGCCGAGGCAAAGCGATGTTTCAGCTCTTTGAACGCTGATTCGGCCCCTTCATTCCAAGCGAACGGTAGTGAGATGGAGGTGAGAGCGGTGAGTGGCGCAGCAATGCGACTGTAGTCTTTGATGAACCTCCTGTAGAAGTTCGCAAACCCCAGGAATCGTTGAAGTTGTTTGCGGGTGGAGGGGGCTGGCCAGTCCGTGACAGCAGAGATCTTAGCTGGGTCCATCCGCAACTCCCCCTGAGCTATTATGTAACCCAAAAAAATTGGTTTCAGACACATGAAATTCACATTTCTCCATCTTCACAAATAGTTTGTTTTCCAACAATCTTTGCAACACCTGGCGCACATGCAGTTCATCTTCCTGGGAGGACTTTGAGTAAATCAGGATATCATCCAGATAGACAAAAACAAAACGATTCAACATGTCCCGAAGGACATCATTCACTAGTGCCTGAAAAACAGCAGGGGCATTAGACAAACCAAAAGGCATAACCAGATACTCAAAATGTCCCAAGGGTGTGTTGAAGGCAGTCTTCCATTCATCGCCTTTACGAATGCGCACCAGGTGATACGCATTTCGTAGATCCAGTTTCGTAAAGATAGTTGCACCATGAAGGAGGGGAAAAGCAGAATTAATTAAAGGCAGAGAATATTTGTTCTTAATGGTGATGTTGTTAAGTCCACGGAAATCAATATAGGGTCTGAGGGTCTTATCCTTTTTCCCAACAAAAAAGAATCCCGCTCCTACAGGTGACGAGGAAGGACGAATAATACCTGCCGCCAAGGAGTCCCGAATGTAGTTCTCCATAGCCTCCGTCTCCGGGCGGTAGAGATTGTACAGGCGACTGTTAGGGAGAGGGGCTCCTGGCTGGAGGTCAATGGCGCAGTCGTATGGCCGGTGAGGAGGAAGAGAAGTAGCTCTGTGTTTGCAGAAAACGGATGCCAGGTCATGATACACGTCAGGGACAGCAGAGAGATCCATGGACTCCAGTGGAAGTTGAGGAACAGTGCTGGCAGGGGTCTGAGCAGAACACAAACAGTTAACATGACAAAATGTGATCCATGAAACAATTCTACCTGTCACCCAATCAATGTGTGGATTGTGTCTTATGAGCCAGGGGATACCAAGGACCAGGGGGGTCTGTGGGCAGTCAATTATGTGAAATTGAATGTTCTCCTGATGATTACCCGACACTCTGAGACAAACAGGGACAGTCTGATGAGTAATACGGGTCAACAATTGTCCATTTAGACCCTTAGCCTGCAGCGGACGGTCCATAGGTACAGTCTCTAAATCCATTTGTTGAGCCAACTCTCGATCTAAAAAGCTTTCATCGGCACCAGAGTCAACCAGCGCACTAACAGGGAAATTATGGGACTGCACTGGAGGGATGCCTGGAGCAGAATGCGGGGAGAAGAGGAAGAATCCGCTGCTCGGCTCACCAAAACTTCTCCCATTAATGATGAGCCGGCCCTTTTCCCGGACGAACTGGGCAGGAAGGAACGAAATGACCAGCTTCTCCACAATACAGGCAGACACGAGCCTGAATTCGACGTGCACGCTCCTCTGAGCACAACCGTGCACGACCCACCTCCATGGCTTCGGGTTCAGTGCTCCTAGTATTGACTCGGGAAGACTCGGCCTTCTCCGTAGGGAAGAGGCGGGGAGGAGTTGGTTGACGACAGACAGGTTGCTTGGAACTAACACTCCTCTCACGGCGGCGCTCCCGAATCCGATTATCCAACCTGATGGTGAGTGAAATAAGATTATCCAGCGTAGGCGATTCATCATATGACACCAATTAATCTTTCAAAGTCTCAGACAAAGCATTAATGAACATTCCTTGTAATGCCTCGTCATTCCAACCACTCACTGCCGCTAAAGTCCGAAACTCCACTGCCATCTCCGCCACACTGCGAGACCCCTGCCGAAGAGAAAACAACCGTTTAGCAGCCTCCTTGCCCCGTACGGGGTGGTCGAAAACCTTCCTCATCTCAGTGGTGAAGGCAACGTAAGAGTTGCAAACGTCCGACTGACTCTCCCAGACCGCTGATCCCCAAGAACGAGCGGAACCGCTAGTAGAGTTGATAAGGTAGGCAATACGGGCTCTTTCTGAGGCGTAGGTGAGGGGCTGTTGTTCAAACACTAACGAGCATTGAGTCAAAAAATCGCCACAGGTTCCCATGTTCCCGTCATAGCGCTCTGGAGCAGGAACAAAAGGCTCTCTGATCTGGGCTGGAGGAGCAGGAAAAACAGGCGGAGCAGGAGAAGGAGCAGTTTGTATGCCATGAACGAGGGGTGCATTATTAACTTCGGTAGTAAGGGCAGACACTTGATTGGTGAGTAATTGAACCTGATTAAGCAGCACCTGACTGTCCTCAGCAATCGTCTTAAACAGGGTATCATGTTGGCCAAGTAAAATGCCCTGATTGGCTATGGCAGTCCGAATTTGAGTGAACTCTGGGGTGGTATCTGAGCTACTGTCTGCTGGGTTCATGTTTGGTCAGATCATACTGTCACGATTTAAACTGAATATGAACCCAAATGCAGACAACTACACTGAGCCTAGCAACAGTTGTCTGTGATTGTGTTTTTGTTTTGTATGTTTGAAATGTTCTTGTCTGTATGTCTAAAACTGTACATGTCAACATGTTTACACAGGGCACAGCCGTAAAAGAGATCCAGGTCTCAGTCTGTTTTTTCCCTGTTAAAATAAAGATTTTTAAAAAATATATAAAAATTGTGGTCCTGGCAACTAGACCTTTTTTGGAACACCATTATTTTTGTCTGGCTGAGATTTATTGTCAGGGCCCAAGTCTGACAGAATCTGTGCAGAAGATCTAGGTGCTGCTGTAGGCCCTCCTTGGTTGGGGACAGAAGCACCAGATCATCAGCAAACAGTAGATATTTTACTTCAGATTCTAGTAGGGTGAGGCCAGGTGCTGCAAACTCTTCTAGTGCCCTCACCAATTTGTTGATATATACAGTACCAGTCAAAAGTTTGGACACGCCAACACATTCAAGAGTTTTTCTTTTTTGAAATTCTCAATAATATAATAATAATATGCCATTTAGCAGACGCTTTTATCCAAAGCGACTTACAGTCATGCGTGCATACATTTTTGTGTATGGGAGGTCCCAGGGATCGAACCCACTACCTTGGCGTTACAAGCGCCGTGCTCTACCAGCTGAGCTACAGAGGACCACCCATATATTCAACATTGTAGAATACTAGTGAAGACCTAAAAACTGTGAAACAACACATATGGAATCATGTAGTAACCAAAAAAGTGTTAAACAAATCAAAATATATGTTATATTTTAGACTCTTCAAAGTAGCCACCCTTTGCCTTGATGACAGCTTTGCACACTCTTGGCATTCTCTCAACCAACCGGCTTCAACTGGAAAGCTTTTCCAACAGTCTTGAAGGAGTTCACACATATGCTGAGCACTTTATTCATCACCTGCTCTATAATAGTAACATTTCTCTTTATTCATCACCTGCTCTATAATAGTAACATTTCTCTTTATTCATCACCTGCTCTATAATAGTAACATTTCTCTATATTCATCACCTGTTCTATAATAGTAACATTTCTCTATATTCATCACCTGCTCTATAATAGTAACATTTCTCTTTATTCATCACCTGCTCTATAATAGTAACATTTCTCTTTATTCATCACCTGCTCTATAATAGTAACATTTCTCTTTATTCATCACCTGCTCTATAATAGTAACATTTCTCTATATTCATCACCTGCTCTATAATAGTAACATTTCTCTTTATTCATCACCTGCTCTATAATAGTAACATTTCTCTATATTCATCACCTGCTCTATAATACTACTCTATATTCATCACCTGCCCCCCCTCCTCTCTCTCTGTGGATGACTTCGTAAACCACTTTGAAAAGAAGGTTGACGACATTCGATCCTCGTTTGCTAAGTCTAATGACACTGCTGGTCCTACTCACACTGCCCTTCCCTATGCTTTGACTTCTTTCTCCCCTCTCTCTCCAGATAAAATCCTGCGACTTGTGACTGCAGGCCGCCCAACAACCTGCCCGCTTGACCCCATCCCCTCCTCTCTTCTCCAGACCATCTCCGGTGACCTTCTCCCCTACCTCACCTCGCTGATCAACTCATCCCTGACCGCTGGCCATGTCCCTTCCGTCTTCAAGAGAGCGAGAGTTGCTCCCCTTCTCAAAAAACCAACACTCGATCCCACTGATGTCAACAACTACAGACCAGTATCCCTTCTTTCTTTTCTTTCCAAAACTATTGAGCGTGCCGTCTTTAGCCAACTCTCTTGCTATCTCTCTCAGAATGACCTTCTTGATCCAAACCAGTCAGGTTTCAGGACTGGTCATTCAACTGAGACTGCTCTTCTCTGTGTCACGGAGACTCTCCGCACTGGTAAAGCTAACTCTCTCTCCTCTGCTCTTGTCCTTCTAGACCTGTCTGCTGCCTTTGATACTGTGAACCATCAGATCCTCCTCTACACCCTCTCTGAGCTGGGCATCTCCGGCGCGGCTCACTCCTGGATTGCGTCCTACCTGACCGGTCGCTCCTACCAAGTGGCGTGGCGAGAAGCTGTCTCCGCACCACGTGCTCTCACCACTGGTGTCCCCCAGGGCTCAGTTCTAGGCCCTCTCCTTTTCTCCCTATACACCAAGTCACTTGGCTCTGTCATATCCTCACATGGCCTCTCCCATCATTGCTACGCTGACGATACACAACTAATCTTCTCCTTTCCCCCTTCTGATAACCAGGTGGCGAATCGCATCTCTGCATGTCTGGCAGACATATCAGTATGGATGACGGATCACCACCTCAAGCTGAACCCCTGGCAAGACGGAGCTGCTCTTCCTCCCGGGGAAGGACTGCCCGTTCCATGATCTCGCCATCACGGTTGACAACTCCGCTGTGTCCTCCTCCCAGAGTGCGAAGAGCCTAGGCGTGACCCTGGACAACACCCTGTCGTTCTCCGCCAACATCAAGGCGGTGACCCGCTCCTGCAGGTTCATGCTCTACAACATTCGGAGAGTACGACCCTGCCTTACACAGGAAGCGGCACAGGTCCTAATCCAGGCACTTGTCATCTCCCCGTCTGGACTACTGCAACTCGCTGTTGGCTGGCCTCCCCTGCCTGTGCCATTAAACCCCTACAACTCATCCAGAATGCCGCAGCCCGTCTGGTGTTCAACCTTCCCAAGTTCTCTCACGTCACCCCCCTCCTCCGCACACTCCACTGGCTTCCAGTTGAAGCTCGCATCCGCTACAAGACCATGGTGCTTGCCTATGGAGCAGTGAGGGGAACGGCACCTCTGTACCTTCGGGCTCTGATCAGTCCCTACACCCAAACGAGGGCATTGCGTTCATCCACCTCCGGCCTGCTGGCTCCCCTTCCTCTGCGGAAGCACAGCTCCCGCTCAGCCCAGTCAAAACTGTTCGCTGCTCTGGCACCCCAATGGTGGAACAAGCTCCCTCACGACGCCAGGACAGCGGAGTCACTCACCACCTTCCGGAGACATTTGAAACCCCACCTCTTTAAGGATTACCTGGGATAGGATAAAGTAATCCTTCTACCCCCCCCCAAAAAAAATTGTAAAGTGGTTATCCCACTGGCTATAGGGTGAACGCACCAATTGGTGAGTCGTTCTGGATAAGAGCGTCTGCTAAATGACGTAAATGTGCCCTTGAGCAAGGCACTTAACCCTAATTGCTCCTGTAAGTCGCTCTGGTTAAGAGCGTCTGCTAAATGACTAAAATGTAAATGTAAATAATAGTAACATTTCTCTATATTCATCACCTGCTCTATAATAGTAACATTTATCTTTATTCATCACCTGTTCTATAATAGTAACATTTCTCATCACCCCTTTCTCCTCCTCTTCTCTCTCTCTTCAACCCAATTGAGATGGTTTGGGATGAGTCGGACCGCAGAGTGAAGGAAAAGCAGCCAACCAGTGCTCAGCATATGTGGGAACTCCTTCAAGACTGTTGGAAAAGCTTTCCAGGTGAAACTGGTTGAGAGAATGCCAAGAGTGTGCAAAGCTGTCATCAAGGCAAAGGGTGGCTACTTTGAAGAGTATTTTTCTCTCTTTCTCTCTCTTGCTCTCGTTCTCTATCTCTGAACCTCCCTGTCTCTCTCTTTTTGTCTCACTTCTTTCTGTTTCTCTCTTCTCTCTAGGCCCCCTGCTTCTGTCACACACATCTTTCACACCTCTCAGTCCTTCTCAGCAGAGAGGAAGTGTAAATGGGTAGAGAGGAGAGGTGGGGGTGGGGGTGGGGTGGGGGGATGGACAGGCTACAAGTCACTAGAGTTTAGAGAGAGTTAGTGATCAACACGTTGAGATGGAACGCACATGTCTTCTAATCTGTGAGTTTAATATTATCTATATGGTTTAATATCTATATGGTTTAATATCTATATAGTTTAATATCTACATGGTGTAATATCTATATGGTTTAATAATTGTATGGTTTGATATTTGTATGGTTTAATATTTATATAATTTAATATCTGTTGGGTTTATTATCTGTATGGTTTAACATATGTTTGGTTTGATATCTATATAGTTTGATAACTATATAATTTAATATCTGTGGGGTTTAATATCTGTATGGTTTAATATCTGTATAGTTTAATATCTATATAATTTAATGTCTGTATGGTTTAATATCTGTATGGTTTAATATCTGTAAAATTTAAAATCTGTGTAGGTTAATATCTGTTTAGTTTAATATCTGTATAGTTTAATATCTGTATAGTTTAATATCTAAATGGTTTAATATCTATATGTTTAATATTAATATAGTTTATCTGTATGGTTTAATTTCTGTATGGTTTAATATCTATATAGTTTAACATCTATGTTCTTTAATAAATAAATGATTTAATATCTATATGGTTTAATATATATATGGATTAATATCTACATTGTTAAATATCTATATGGATTAATATCTGTATTGTTTAGTATCTGTATGGCTTCATATCTATATCTTTTAATATCTTTATGGTTTAATTTCTGTATGGTTTAAAATGTATATAGTTTAATATATGGACGGTTTAAAATCTGTATGGTTTAATATCTGTATGGTTTAGTATCTATATAATTTAATATCTGTAGGGTTTAATATCTATATGGTCTAATATATGTTTGGTTTAATATCTATATCGTTTAATATATACATTGTTTGATATCTATATAGTTTAAAATCTCTATGGTTTTATACCTGTATGTTTTAATATCCATATAGTTTAATATCTGTATGGTTTAATATCTGTACAGTTTAATAGCTGTATGTTTTAATATCCATATAGTTTAATATCTGTACAGTTTAATATCTATATAGTTTAATATCTACCCGGTTTAACATCTGAATGGTTTAATATCTATATGATTTAATATCTGTTTAGATTCATATACAGTGGGGAAAAAAAGTATTTAGTCAGCCACCAATTGTGCAAGTTCTCCCACTTAAAAATATGAGAGAGGCCTGTAATTTTCATCATAGGTACACGTCAACTATGACAGACAAAATGAGTAAAAAAATTCCAGAAAATCAAATTGTAGGATTTTTAATGAATTTATTTGCAAATTATGGTGGAAAATAAGTATTTGGTCAATAACAAAAGTTTCTCAATACTTTGTTATATTCCCTTTGTTGGCAATGACACAGGTCAAACGTTTTCTGTAAGTCTTCACAAGGTTTTCACACACTGTTGCTGGTATTTTGGCCCATTCCTCCATGCAGATCTCCTCTAGAGCAGTGATGTTTTGGGGCTGTCGCTGGGCAACACAGACTTTCAACTCTCTCCAAAGATTTTCTATGGGGTTGAGATCTGGAGACTGGCTAGGCCACTCCAGGACCTTGAAATGCTTCTTACGAAGCCACTCCTTCGTTGCCCGGGCGGTGTGTTTGGGATCATTGTCATGCTGAAAGACCCAGCCACGTTTCATCTTCAATGCCCTTGCTGATGGAAGGAGGTTTTCACTCAAAATCTCACGATACACATGGCCCCATTCATTCTTTCCTTTACACGGATCAGTCGTCCTGGTCCCTTTGCAGAAAAGCAGCCCCAAAGCATGATGTTTCCACCCCCATGCTTCACAGTAGGTATGGTGTTCTTTGGATGCAACTCAGCATTCTTTGTCCTCCAAACACGACGAGTTGAGTTTTTACCAAAAAGTTATATTTTGGTTTCATCTGACCATATGACATTCTCCCAATCCTCTTCTGGATCATCCAAATGCACTCTAGCAAACTTCAGACGGGCCTGGACATGTACTGGCTTAAGCAGGGGGACACGACTGGCACTGCAGGATTTGAGTCCCTGGCGGCGTAGTGTGTTACTGATGGTAGGCTTTGTTACTTTGGTCCCAGCTCTCTGCAGGTCATTCACTAGGTCCCCCCGTGTGGTTCTGGGATTTTTGCTCACCGTTCTTGTGATCATTTTGACCCCACTGGGTGATATCTTGCGTGGAGGCCCAGATTGAGGGAGATTATCAGTGGTCTTGTATGTCTTCCATTTCCTAAGAATTGCTCCCACAGTTGATTTCTTCAAACCAAGCTGCTTACCTATTGCAGATTCAGTCTTCCCAGCCTGGTGCAGGTCTACAATTTTGTTTCTGGTGTCCTTTGACAGCTTTTTGGTCTTGGCCATAGTGGAGTTTGGAGTGTAACTGTTTGAGGTTGTGGACAGGTGTCTTTTATACTGATAACAAGTTCAAACAGGTGCCATTAATACAGGTAACGAGTGGAGGACAGAGGAGCCTCTTAAAGAAGAAGTTACAGGTCTGTGAGAGCCAGAAATCTTGCTTGTTTGTAGGTGACCAAATACTTATTTTCATCCATAATTTGCAAATAAATTCATAAAAAATCCTACAATGTCATTTTCAGGATTTTTTTTCTCAATTTGCCTGTCATAGTTGACGTGTACCTATGATGAAAATTACAGGCCTCTATCATCTTTTTAAGTGGGAGAACTTGCACAATTGGTGGCTGACTAAATACTTTATTCCCCACTGTATATATATAGTTTAATATCTGTATTGTTTCAAATCTGTACGGTTTAATAACTGTATGGTTTAATATATATATATATATATATATATATATATATATATTTATATATATATATATAGTTTAATATCTGTTTAATAAAAACATGTAGTTTATTATCTTTATGGCTTAATATACTGTCTGGTTTAATATCCGTATAGTTTAATATCTAAATGGTTTACTATCCATTTAGTTTAATATATATATGGTTTAATATCTATATAGTTTAATATCTGTATGGTATAATATCTATATCATTTCAAATCTGTATGGTTTAATATCTCTATGGTTTAATATCTCTATGGTTTAATATCTCTATAGTTTAATATATGTATGGTTTAATATCCATGTGGTTACATTTTTATATGGTTTAATATCTGTGTGGTTTAATATCAATATGGTTTAATATATATATGGTTTAATATCTACATTGTTAAATATATGTATAGATTAATATCTGTATTGTTTAATATCTGTATGTTTTAGTATCAATATAATTTAATATCTTTATGGTTTAATTTCTGTAAGGTTTAAAAACTATATATTTTAAAATCTGTATGGTTTAATATCTGTATGGTTTAATATCTATATAGTTTGATATCTGTATGGTTTAATATCTATATAGATTAATATCTGTATGGTTTAATATCTATATAGTTTGATATCTGTATGGTTTACTATCTATTTAGTTTAATATCTACATGGTTTAATATCTGTACGGTTTAATATCTGTATGGTTTAATATATGTATGGTTTAATATCTCTATGGTTTAATATCTGTATGGTTTAATATCTGTATGGTTTAATATCCATGTGGTTTAATATCTATATAGTCAAATGTCTTTATGTTTCAATATCTATATAGTTTAATATTTGTATGTTTTAATATTGATATGGTTTAATATCTGTGGTTTAATATCTATTTGGTTTAATTTCTATATGGTTTAGTATATGTGTGGTTTAATATCTTTATTGTTTAATATCTGTGTGGTTTAATATCTATATAGTTTAATATCTATATGGTTTAATATCTATATGGTTTAATATCTTTATGGTTTAATATCTGTTTGTTTCATATCTATATAGTTTAATATCTACATGGTTTAATATCTGTAGGGTTTAATATCTATATGGTTTAACATCTGTATAGTTGAATATCTATATGGTTTATTATCTATATGGTTTAATATCAGTATAGTTTAAGAAATCCTCTTAAAGTGAAGGGGGGTTCTATTCAAATGGAATTGTTTTAGTTTTAGACATTCCATGGATCATCAAGCTATTTGATTTGGAATTTTAGGACCCCTGTCTGTGTAATAAAAAATAAAAAGTTAATTGATGTTATTTACTTTGGCATAGTACTATAACCCCTATTACATAACATATTCATAAATGTCAAAAAAGAGTCAACAAATAAATCATAAGTAATATGGTTTTGAAATGTCTATCCTATATCTAGGATATATAGAAAGCTCAGGAAACTTTTTAGTTTTTTGGACACATATTTAACAAACAAAAAAAATATTGGCTCAAAACTACCTCCATACTTCCATTCATTTGTCCTTCAGTTGCACTTCTGGAGCAAAACACACTTTCCACTGTAGATACGGAATGCCGAAATGCAGTGAATTGTGACGCAGCAAAAAAACAGATATCTCCTAAACCGACGGATTTTGTTGGGGATTTTTGTATTTATGTTAATTAGATTGACGCACGACTGTGTCAATAGACTCATAAGGAAAATATTATCTGTGTTACTGCTCACTGTTTACAATATGCATCTGTTATGATGAGTTTCTCTGGCATCAAGTAATTCAGTATGCAAGAAGATACTTAACCACTTACATGGAGAGTTGATTCAAAGTATTTAATATTGCGGTACCGGGTTCACATAGCAAACGGCACGTGGGTGGCCCATTGCTATCTGAACTCACTGAACAAAGGAAATCTCTTAGTTTATATACTTCTTTGCAAGCTAATTCCATCCAACAGTTGCCAACCATTATTGAGTGTCACTCCTCACCAGAATAGGATCAACCTATATGGTATCGTGTTGCACCCTAGCCAGGATATTCCATCACGTACTCCTTCTAAGATTAGCACCAGTGGCCCCCCAGCTATCTTGGCCCGCATACCTTCTGACACCCACCAGTGACAGAAATAAATACATGGAATGTCCTCATCCTCCAAATCCTATGCAGCTCACAATATCAAACATTAACTAATCCTGTATAAAAGACGTAATATCAATCCTTCATTTTCATTCTTTTTCTATTGTAAGTAAAATTCCACAGATATAACATTACTTAAACCAAACAAACCAAACATACAAATGAATTCCTAACCTCATGACATCATTCCAGAAAATACATTGATTCATGACAATTTCTAAATTACATCTCTTGCTGTAATCACAAATCCCATCCTGTATTTCTCTAATAATTTAAGCTTTAGTTAAATTCCCAAAACCGTCCTATTCTGATGGCAAGTATGTACAACATGCATCTCCCCATATAATCACATACATTCCCCCTTTATCTTCTCTAATAGCATCCAATGGATATTATCAATTGGATATTGTCCAATGAGTGACATTTCAGACCCAATTTCTTGCAAACCCAAGACTGTTAATAGGTACCAGGTTTTAGTCCGAACTCTGTTCAACCCTAAATCCGTTCCCACAATATGCCTGAGGAGATACAAAGGATAACACTCTGGTTTCATTCACTGATAAATCAGTACAGCCTTAGATTAGTCAGATCAGAAGAAAATAGCATAAACATTTCTATTACACACCAAACCCCATGATAGGAACCAATTAAGTTCTTGCCTAGCAACAGAGATATGTACAGTGAGGGAAAAAAGTATTTGATCCACTGCTGATTTTGTACGTTTTCCCACTGACAAATAAATGATCAGTCTATAATTTTAATGGTAGGTTTATTTGAACAGTGAGAGACAGAATAACAACAAAAGAATCCAGAAAAACGCATGTCAAAAATGTTATAAATTGATTTGCATTTTAATGAGGGAAATAAGTATTTGACCCCCTCTCAATCAGAAAGATTTCTGGCTCCCAGGGGTCTGTTATACAGGTAACAAACTGAGATTAGGAGCACACTCTTAAAGGGAGTGCTCCTAATCTCAGTTTGTTACCTGTATAAAAGACACCTGTCCACAGAAGCAATCAATCAATCAATCAGATTCCAAACTCTCCACCATGGCCAAGACCAAAGAGCTCTCCAAGGATGTCAGGGACAACATTGTAGACCTACACAAGGCTGGAATGGGCTACAAGACCATCGCCAAGCAGCTTGGTGAGAAGGTGACAACCGTTGGTGCGATTATTCGCAAATGGAAGAAACACAAAATAACTGTCATTTTAGTCATTTAGCAGACACTCTTATCCAGAGCGACTTACAGTTAGTGCATACATTTTTATTTTTTATACTGGAATCGAACCCACAACCCTGGCGTTGCAAACACCATGCTCTACCAACTGAGCTACATCCCTGCCGGCCATTCCCTCCCCTACCCTGGACAACGCTGGGCCAATTGTGCACCGCCCCATGGGTCTCCCGGTCGCGGCCGGCTACGACAGAGCCTGGATTCGAACCAGGATCTCTAGTGGCACAGCTAGCACTGCGATGCAGTGCCTTAGACCACTGCGCCACTCGGGAGGACCTTAATCCCATAGAAAATCTGTGGAGGGAGCTGAAGGTTCGAGTTGCCAAACGTCAGCCTCGAAACCTTAATGACTTGGAGAAGATCTGCAAAGAGGAGTGGGACAAAATCCCTCCTGAGATGTGTGAAAACCTGGTGGCCAACTACAAGAAACGTCTGACCTCTGTGATTGCCAACAAGGGTTTTGCCACCAAGTACTAAGTCATGTTTTGCAGAGGGGTCAAATACTTATTTCCCTCATTAAAATGCAAATCAATTCATAACATTTTTGACATGCGTTTTTCTTGATTTTTTTGTTGTTATTCTGTCTCTCACTGTTCAAATAAACCTACCATTAAAATTATAGGCTGATCATGTCTTTGTCAGTGGGCAAACATACAAAATCAGCAGGGGATCAAATACTTTTTTCCCTCACTGTACCACTCTAAAAATCCACATCAATCTCCCCTCTTTGGGAATAAATAGTCCCATATCAATACCTCCAAACCCAAGTGACCAAATTTAGATATTATCGACACAGCTAACCAACGCCTTCCTTCCCCGGCACTCAATCTTCTGGCGTGTCTTCATTATGTTCTTCAGACAGCTTCATAGTTCAAAATGGATTGCCCATGACAATGTCCCAACTTCAATGTCTCATCCGAGTTACCACAATCGCTACCCCCATTCTGTCTTGTCCATTTGCAAATCAGTATACCTACAACATGAGAAATGTTGTATTTGAACAGATCTCTCTCCATTCTCCCTCGTCGTGGACTCCTGTCCCCACTCGCGAGAAAAAAGGCATGAGAGAAAAGCAGTTAATAACTTCGATTGGCTGTTGTAGGTAGAAGTGGTGCTGTACAGGAACGTCTTCAACGCCTCTTCAGCCAGTTTAGAGTTTTTTGTTGTTGTTGAGGTTCACACCATTCTAGGCCGAATTATCCCTGCTATGCATCAAGACACCATCTCTATTTATCTCAAGAGAAGACAGAACATAACAGTTTAGTTCATTTCTAATCCAAGAAATCCATATAAGCATTGACTATATGACAAATTATTATGTTTTACCAATATTCTTAGTACCATTTTCACCTAGTACCGACCTATCCACCTAGGGTCTGTCCAGCTCTTACTTCTGTAGTCTTTTACCGACAGTCTCCAGGGCGCAGACAGTGCTCAGATTCTCCTGCTAGGTTGGGCAGAGAAGCCTTCACCCATTGGAAGAGAGTCTTAATAACATTGTTAGGTGAGACACCGTATGCTACTATACCCTGTCTTCTCATCAGTCAGGAGACGCCTTGAGATTAGGAAGTGCACATCCTTGCAGCTTGTTGCAGTCCACTAGTTTCATAGACAGGCCACCTCTACATCCTACCTCCTACCACAAATATACTTGCACATAAAATGCAGATATTTTCATACTTATCAAACTGCCAAATGTAACTAACATATTTTCCCAAGACCACATACACAGGAACATCTGTAAAAGATAATGAAAGCCCTTTCTCCTGGAAAATTAAGTTTACAAATTGTTAACATTTACTCTTAATCGTCAACAAGTATGACGACAATAATTCCACTGTCTTCCCTTAACTTATTAATCGTTTGTTTCAAATTAATTATTTGTGACTACTCCAGAAGAAGATGACAAACTCTCTGTGAATAAAGGAGTCAGGCACCAAAGTCCAGAGTTTATTCCGTTTAAATAAATCCAACGCTCCCAGCGTGAAAACGAAACTATAACAAGGGAAAACATTCCACCTTGGCAAATACAAATAGAAGAGTAGAGCTACTCGCTCTCACAATAAACAATCACTCACAAAGAGAAGGGGAACAGAGGGAACACTTATACACATACTAATTAGGGGAATGAGCACCAGATGAGTGTGATTGACAAGACAAGACAAGTGGAGTGATGAGAATGGGATTGGCAGTGGCTAGTAGGCCGGTGACGACGAACACCGAAACCTGCCCGAACAAGGAGGGGAGGCAGCCTCGGCGGAAGTCGTGACAGTACCCCCCGTTGACGCGCGGCTCCAGCAGTGTGCCGACCCCGGCCTCGGGAGGACGCAGAGCAGGGCGAGTCGGATGGCGATGGTGGAAATCCCTCAACAGGGAGGGATCGAGGATGTCCCTCCTTGGGACCCAGCACCGTTCCTCCGGACTGTATCCCTCCCACTCCATGAGTGGCCCCCCACCTGACGCCTCGAATCCAGTATGGAACGGACCGAGTAAGCCGGGGCCCCCTTGATGTCCAGAGGAGGTGGAGGAACCTCCCGCACCTCAGACTCCTGGAGTGGACCAGCTACCACCGGCCTGAGGAGAGACACATGAAACGAGGGGTTAATACGGTAATCAGGGGGGAGTAACAACCTGTAAGTAACCTCGTTTATCCTCCTCAGGACTTTAGACGGCCCCACAAACCGCGGGCTCAGCTTCCGGCAGGGCAGGCGGAGGGGAAGATTCCGGGTCGAGAGCCAGACCCGATCCCCCGGTACGAAAACAGGGGCCTCCCTGCGGTGGCGGTCAGTGTTCTCCTTCTGACGATGCACGGCGCGCTGGATGTGGACGTGGGCAGCGTCCCAAGTCACCTCCGCGCACCGAAACCAGTCGTCCACCGCAGGAGCCTCGGTCTGACTCTGGTGCCACGGTGCCAGGACCGGTTGGTAACCCAAAACACATTGGAAGGGTGTTAGGTTAGTGGAGGAGTGGCGGAGAGAGTTCTGAACCGACCACTCCCCCAGCAGGTCCTGACAGTAGGTCCGCAGGAACCTACCCACATCTTGATTCACCCTTTCCACCTGCCCATTACTCTCGGTGTGAAATCCAGAGGTCAGGCTGACCGAGACCCATTCCATGAACGCCTTCCAGACTCTAGACGTGAACTGGGGACCTCGGTCGGACACTATATCCTCTGGTACCCCGTAGTGCCGGTAGACGTGAGTAAACAGAGCCTCCGCAGTTTGTAGGGCCGTGGGGAGACCGGGCAGAGGAAGGAGGCGGCAGGACTTTGAAAAGCGATCCACAACGACCAGGATAGTGGTGTTACCTTGGGAGAGGGGAAGATCAGTAAGAAAATCAATGCTAAGGTGAGACCAAGGTCGTTGTGGAACTGGTAAAGGTTGTAGCTTACCCACTAGGAGGTGCCTAGGTGCCTTACTCTGGGCGCACACCGAGCAGGAGGAAACATACACCCTCACGTCCTTAGCCAAGGTAGGCCACCAGTACTTCTCGGTCAGGCAGCGCACTGTACGACCGATACCTGGATGACCAGAGGAGGGTGTCGTGTGTGCCCAGTAGATCAGACGATCACCGATAAGAGCAGGCACGTACTGCAGCCCAGCTGGACACTGCGGTGGAGATGGCTCTGTGCGTAATGCCTGCTCTATATCCGCGTCCATCGCCCATACTACCGGCGCCACAATGCAGGAGGCCGGGAGTATGGGGGTGTTGTCTCTGGGCCTCTCCTCTGTGTCATTCAGCCAAGACAATACATCTGCCTTCACGTTCTTCGTACCCGGAAGGTATGGGAGTGTGAAATCAAACCGGGTGAAGAAGAGGGTCCACCTGGCCTTGTGAGGATTCAGCCTCCTCGCTGCCCGAATGTACTCCAGGTTACGGTGGTCTGTCCAGACGAGGAAAGGGTGTTTCGCCCCTTCGAGCCAATGCCTCCACACCGTCAAAGCTCGGACAACAGCCAGGAGCTCCCGATCACCAACGCCGTAGTTCTGCTCCGCCGAGCTGAGCTTCTTCGAAAAGAAGGCACAGGGGCGGAGCTTGGGTTGCGTGCCCAAGCGTTGGGATAAGACAGCGCCTATCCCTACCTCGGATGCATCCACCTCCACTACGAACGGTAGTGATGAATCGGGGTGAGCCAGTACCGGGACAGAGGTGAACAGATCCCGCAATCTACTGAAGGCCAAATCAGCCTCAGCAGACCAGCGGAGCCGGGACGGCCCACCCTTCAACAAGGAGATAATGGGAGCTGCGACCTTACCAAAGCCCCGAAAAAAACTCTGATAGAAGTTGGCAAAGCCAAGGAAGCGCTGGACCTCCTTCACCGTGGTTGGAGTCGGCCAATTACGCACGGCTGAAATGCGATCTCCCTCCATCTCCACACCTCTGGTAGTAATGCGGTATCCGAGGAAGGAGATTGACTGCTGGAAAAACTCACACTTCTATGCCTTGGCATAAAGATCAATTTCCAGCAGTCGGACCAGTACCTTGCGAACCAGGGACACATGCTCGGGCGCGCGTAGAGGAATACACCAGGATGTCATCGATGTAGACCACCACACCGCGACCAAGCATGTCCCGAAACACCTCGTTCACAAAGGACTGGAAAACGGATGGAGCATTCATTAAACCGTAGGGCATCACCAGGTATTCATAATGCCCTGAGGTTGTGCTGAATGCTGTTTTCCACTCATCTCCTTCCCGAATACGCACCAGGTTGTAGGCACTCCTGAGGTCTAATTTGGTGAAAAAACGGGCCCCATGCATTGACTCAATCACTGAAGGAATGAGGGGAAGAGGATAACTAAATTGTACATTATTCAGTGGTCGATAATCAATGCACGGGCGTAAACCGCAATCTTTCTTCTTCACAAAGAAGAAACTTGAGGAAGCAGGTGAAGTGGAGGGACTTAATACTTATTTTCCACCATAATTTGCAAATAAATTCATAAAGAATCCTACAATGTGATTTTCTAGATTTTTTTTCTCTCATTTGTCTGTCATAGTTGACGTGTACCTATGATGAAAATTACAGGCCTCTCTCATCTTTTTAAGTGGGAGAACTTGCACTAAACTAAACTGAACTAAATACGTTTTTTCCCCACTGTATATACCTCTGGCGCAGGGACTCGGTGACGTAGTTTCCATAGTTTCCGTTTCAGCCTGCGACAGGGGATACACATGACTCCTGGGAGGTACAGCGTCTACCCGAAGGTTTATCGCGCAATCCCCCTCCCGATGAGGTGGTAAAACGTGAGCGCCAGATCATGGTATTCGGGGGGAATGCGCACGGTGGGAGTACCGTCTGGACTTTCCACCGTGGTTGCACCAACGGAAACACCTAGACACCTACCCGGACACTCACGCGACCACCCCGTAAGAACCCTCTGCGGCCATGAAAAATTGGGGTTGTGAAGGGCTAACCACGGAATACCTAAGACTACAGGGTAAGCAGGAGACTCAATAATCAAAAAAGTTATCTGCTCAACATGCGTCTCCTGTGTAATCATGGTGACTGGTACAGTAACCTCCTTAACCAACCCGGACCCTAATGGTCAATTATCAAGTGCTCAGACGGGGAGTGGAATGGATAGGGGAACCAATGAAATGCCTTGATGGCGTGCAAATGCCCTGTCCATAAATTTCCCAGCTGCGCCTGAATCGACTAGCGCCTTACACTGGGAAACTACCAGGTGTTAGATAGGGTACAGTGCGCCGCAAAGGGCTCTGAACAAGTTTGGGTGTTCGTTACCTGGGGTGATGCGTGAGTACCCTGCCTACCGCCTACAGACCCAAAAGAATGTTGACTGCGACGTGAGGTGGATTATCCCTTCATGCCACCAATGTGGCACTGTTGCTGTCCTCCTGCGCTCTCTCGACCGGTGGCTCCCCCCAGCTCCATCTGCTCGGGTCAGAGTCGTCCGGAGTGGGAACGGGCAGACCCCTACCAGGACGTCCTCTGGCTGCTAGCAGATTGTCCAGCCGGATGGCCATGTCCACCAGTTGGGAGAACGATAGCATGGCATCACGGCAGGCTAGCTCCCGTCGGACGTCCTCCCTTAGGTGGCACCGGAAATGGTCAATCAGGGCCCGCTCGTTCCACCCGGACCCCGCTGCCAGCATCCGGAACTCCAGCGCTTAGTCCTGTGCAGTCCTCGTCCCCTGCCTCAGATGGACCAGTCATTCGCCCTCAGGCGGGTGATCAAAAACGGCCCGAAAGAGGCGAGCAAACTCCCCGTAGTCCTCCAATGCGGCACCTCTCTCGTTCCACACCATGTTGGCCCACTCCAGGGCTCTCCCACAAAGGCAGGAAACGAGGACGGATACCTTCTCCCGCTCCAGTGGCGCCGGCCTGATGCTGGAGAAATACAGCTTGAGTTGGAGCATAAATCCCTTACATTGCGCTGCCATCCCATCAAACGCCGGTGGCCGGGATATCTGGATCCCTCCAGGGGCTGGGGTGTAGGTGGCTGGATCCGGTTGACCAGCTGGTCTCGATAGATCGGTTCTACTACCTGAAGAACCTGATCCATAATTTCCCCCAAGCTGGCCAGCATCGAGGAATGCTCCTGGACCCTTGCCACAACTCCAGGCATGCGGTCTTCTCCTGTGCCTACTTGCCTACCCATTACGGGAATAACCGAAACTCTCAACACTACTGCTTTAGATTGTACCCCTTTCCGATAATGTTATCACGGCCACAGCTCTTGCCAGTCCGCTATTAATAGAAGTCAGTAGATTTAGGTCCTATCTAATTAGGCTACAGGTAGTAAAACAAACATCTACTGTTTTTGTATGATCATACATTCAATTTATATTCATATTATTAATATTCAATCTATTGATTGACATTACGACACCATTCTCAGTCGTTTAAGCTAGCAAACCATTAGGCAACTCAAAAAATGACTACCTCGAAATCGTCACGCTATTCCTATTAAATAACTGAGTCTTTCAATTTGAACCAAACAAGCTGCCAAATCGTCCAGTCTACATCACAAAACCAACATTGTCTGCAGTATCTGTCTCAGCAAAACAGTTGCTATACACTCAGAAACCCAGAGTTTAGTTTTTGCCATAGACCCAATGCTATTGACAAAGAGATCCCACAAATAGCCCAATTACAATGGTTTGTTGTCTTAACATCTGATCCATAATGAAATTCCTTTACTACATCACCTTAGCTCCGCAATGATAATTAGTTTAATGGAAACCCTAAATAGGCTTTGTAGTATGTTTTAAGTTACGTCTATAATTTCCAGTCCTTTTGGGGCAGTTTATTTCTTAAACCTTCATCTCTATCAAATGATCCATCAACGGCACCAACTCAGAAAACGTTAATGTATTGTTTCCCGTCCCTTAAGTCTATCTTTGGGTGAGTAAGTTAATATACAGTGGGGAGAACAAGTATTTGATACACTGTCGATTTTGCAGGTTTTCCTACTTACAAAGCATGTAGAGGTCTGTAATTTTTATCATAGGTACACTACAACTGTGAGAGACGGAATCTAAAACAAAAATCCAGAAAATCACATTGTATGATTTTTAAGTAATTAATTTGCATTTTATTGCAATACTTATGCCATGCAATAAAATGCAAATGAATTACTTAAAAATCATACAATGTGATTTTCTGGATTTTTGTTTTAGATTCCGTCTCTCACAGTTGAAGTGTACCTATGATAAAAATTACAGACCTCTACATGCTTTGTAAGTAGGAAAACCTGCAAAATCGGCAGTGTATCAAATACTTGTTCTCCCCACTGTATACATATTATTGTAATTATTACATTATAAAATCCCTAGTAATCAATTACACACATAAAATTCATCATATTTTCACATCTTCACATAATCCATATAGAACGTTAGAAATCCTTAGGTACGCACATCAAACAATCCCTTCGTGTTTTTTTAACAATTCTCAATCGACATCAGCTTCTTCAAACATACTCCCAGCGGAACCAAGAAACAACAACTTTATTTTCCCGGACACTGACCTTCCTGTCATGGGATCCTCAACGGTTCTCTAACCTTCCGGAAACCCTGTCAAAGTCAAGCCTCCCAGAAATATAGACTTTTCCACTACTCTCTAAAATAATCTCACATTCTCCATACCACTCCTTGATATTCTATGACATAATTCTGTTATATATCGAAACTTCTTATCCAAACTTATATCACATTATTATACCAATTTATATAACTTATTATGCATCCTCAGATTCAAATTACTTTCTGCTTTTTGTTCATAATATAGCCCATGTTGTTCCATTAAATTACTTAACTTCGTTAGCTGACTTTTGCTCCTTATTAATTATATTTCCAGGCCATCGTGCGCTCTTTAAATCCCATTTCGTGTTGCTTACGGGGATATTGTAAATTATATATTTTCGAGCTATCTGTAACTTATCATTTATAAAAATACCTTCTTGAGGATACTCATTATCTGTCCATGCTGATAAATCACTGATATATGGTTCCACATAGAAAAACCCTAATGTACTTAACATCCATTCGTGCATTGTCTGATTTTCAATACTTTTAAAAGCGACTTGTTTTAGTTGCGGATTTGTCTGTAATAATTTAGTCATTTCCTTTCTCTCTCTTCGAGGTAAATGAAACTCTGATTTATTCTTAATGGTGACTGTCTTGCCAGATATCGGTCTACTAAGTTGGCTATCCATTATTTTTATTAGTTCATGCAATATTAGTAATCAAATACTTGAATCAAATCCCCAACTTGATCTTTATAAAATTTTGTTTGCCTATTTTGTCATTGGTGCCATGATTCAACAGGCTTAATTGTATCTGCTCGATTCTTTATGCCGTATGAGTATTGTTCTCTCTCTCTCCTGACCATTTTGAGTAATTCACAAAGCACAAATTCTCTCATAGGGCTTTTACAAAGGACTCTAACCTTTAATAAATCTTGTTGAGGACTTGAACCTCTTCCCAAATCTTGTTGAGGACTTGAACCTCTTCCCAAAGGACTCTAACCTTTACAAAGCTACACTTTATGATGATTCAACACCACAGGACTCAAACCTAACTTTATCACACTTAATGATGATTCAACACCAAAGGACTCAAACCTCAATACCCTCTATCTTAATAATGTCATACACATTAAAAGACTCCAATCTCCTTCTCCTCTGTTAATGTTTTTACTAAATATTCTGAACAAACCCTGTTTAGAATCATAGCACCATGCTATTGTCTAATTTGATATTTCTCCTTACATCTGCTTACGTACTTGAATACCACTCATCTATTCCCCTCAAAAGAATATTGAATTTCAAACGTTCGTTACAGCTCAGCTTTACCACAGATGAGCAGAATTTGACATAATCAATAAAATGAAAGTCTGCTTCCTGTTAGTTCGGCTGTAAACTGCATCCTGTTCGTTTGGACGCCAATCTGTTATGATGAGTTCTCTGGCATCAAGTAATTCAGTATGCAAGAAGATACTTAAACACCTACATGGAGAGTTGATTCAAAGTATTTAATATTGCGGTACCGGGTTCACATAGCAAATGGCACGTGGGTGGCCCATTGCTATCTGAACTAACTGAACAAAGGAAATCTCTTAGCTTATATACTTATTTCCAAGCTAATTCTATCAAACAGGTGCCAACCATTATTGAGTGTCACTCCTCACCACAATAGCATCACCCTATATGGTATTATGTTGCACCCTAGCCAGAATATTCCATCACATACTCCTTCTAAGATTAGCACCAGTGGCCCCCCAGCTATCTTGGCACGCAGACCTTCTGACACCCACCTTGACAGAAATAAATACATGGAATGTCCTCATCCTCCAAATCTTATGCAGCTCACAATATCAAACATTAACTAATCCTGTATAAAATACGTAATATCAGTAACATAATGATAGTTCTCTCTGTGTGTTTCAGTGCTGTTGAGGACACTGGTATACTCTAGCCTCGTACAAGGAGGAGGTGAGTAAATTTCTCTTTATTCATCACCTGCTCTATAATAGTAACATTTCTCTTTATTCATCACCTGCTCAATAACAGTAGCAAAGTTTGGACACACCTATTCATTCAAGGGTTTTTCTACATTGTAGAATAATAGTGAAGACATCAAAACTATGAAAATAACACATATGGAATCAAGTAGTAACCAAAAAAGTGTTAAACAAATGAAAATATACTTTAGATTTTAGATTCTTCAAAGTCGCCACCCTTTGCCTTGATGACAGCTTTGCACACTCTTGGCATTCTCTCAACCAGCTTCACCTGGAATGCTTTTCCAACAGTCTTGAAGGAGTTCCCACATATGCTGAGCACTTGTTGGCTGCTTTTCCTTCACTCTGCGTTCCAACTCATCCCAAACCATCTCAATTGGGTTGAGGTTGAGTGATTGTGGAGGCCAGGTCATCTGATGCAGCACTCCATCATTATCCTTCTTGGTCAAATAGCCCTTACACAGCCTGTATGTGTGTTGGGTCATTGTCCTGTTGAAAAACAAATAATAGTCCAACTAGACGCAAACCAGATGGGATGGCGTATCACTGCAGAATGCTGTGTTATCCATGCTGGTTAAGTGTGCCTTGAATTCTAAATAAATCACCTACAGTGTCACCAGCAAAGCACCCCCACACCATAACACCTCCTCCTCCATGCTTCACGGTGGGAACCACACATGTGGAGATCATCCGTTCACCTACTCTGCGTCTCACAAAGACACGGCGGTTGGAACAAGAAATCTCAAATTTGGACAGATATCCACTGGTCTATTGTCCATTGCTCATGTTTCTTGGCCCAAGCAAGTTTCTTCTTCTTATTGGTGTCCTTTAGTAGTGGTTTCTTTGCAGCAATTCGACCATGAAGGCCTGATTCACACAGTCTCCTCTGAACAGTTGATGTTGAGATGTGTCTGTTACTTGAACTCTGTGAAGCATTTATAGCTAGTTGTTTCTCTCTAGACACCATGTAACAGACACAAGCTAGTTGTTTCTCTAGACACCATGTAACAGACACAAGCTAGTTGTTTCTCTAGACACCATGTAACAGACACAAGCTAGTTGTTTCTCTCCAGACACCATGTAACAGACACAAGCTAGTTGTTTCTCTAGACACCATGTAACAGACACAAGCTAGTTGTTTCTCTAGACACCATGTAACAGACACAAGCTAGTTGTTTCTCTCTAGACACCATGTAACAGACACATGCTAGTTGTTTCTATAGACACCATGTAACAGACACAAGCTAGTTGTTTCTATAGACACCATGTAACAGGCACAAGCTAGTTGTGTCTCTCTAGACACCATGTAACAGACACAAGCTAGTTGTTTCTCTCCAGACACCATGTAACAGACACAAGCTAGTTGTTTCTCTCTAGACACCATGTAACAGACACAAGCTAGTTGTTTCTCTAGACACCATGTAACAGACACAAGCTAGTTGTTTCTCTCCAGACACCATGTAACAGACACAAGCTAGTTGTTTCTCTAGACACCATGAAACAGACACAAGCTAGTTGTTTCTCCCCAGACACCATGTAACTGTCACGGTTCAGACAGACGACAAGAGGACCACAATTGCGTCACACCAGAAAGTTTATTTAAACTTAAGGGGAAAGGGATGTAGGGAGTGAGTGAAGGCTCCAGGGGTTATCCCGTCCGATGTGCTGGGTCTGTGCCTCCCCCCAGTGGCAGCGATGCGTCCGATGACGCCGGTGGTTGGTGGTCCAGAAGTCCTGGGGGGGGGAGGAAACACAGACACAACGGGGCGGAATGAAACCAGGCAGCAGTACAGTTCAAGGGAAATCCAAAATACGTAGTAGCAAGGCAGAAGGCTGGTCAGAGTTACCGGGATTGAAGAGTAGTCAGGAGTCGTAATGGCAGAAGCAGGTCTGGATCTCCTGAGGCAGAAGAGGATCCAAAAACCAGGCAGGTCCGGGGTCACAAAACCAGGGTGAGCCAGAAGCGCGAGCAAACAGGTTCCGGGTGTGAGCTTTGCAGACGATCTGACAAAGGAGAGCTGAAAGACAGGGCTATAAATACTGGGAGAGGTTAGTGGGTAATGCAGCGCAGCTGGCAGAGTAATTAGAGCCGAGCAGAGCAGGGACAGGTGGAGCTAGTTAGGCTGAGTAGAGAGAGAGTGGTGAGCAGAGTGGAAACAACTTAAGGTGGTAACCCAGTGGAGTGAGAGGGCTCATGACAGAACCCCCCCCCCAAGGGACGGCCCCAGAAGTCCCAAGAGCAACACCACGCCGGGCGGGAGGAGGGGAGCCGGAGGAGGGCTAGAACTCCTCCGAATGGTCCGAGTGAACGTCCTCATCCTCGGAGGAAGCCGGAGGGCCGTGGTCGGGAGATGGGACAGGTCCCGAGACCGGATCAGGCACAGGACAGGAAGCCGAGCGGGCAGGACGGTTAGAGACCCCTCTGGGGCGGCCCCTACGGATTGCAGGTTGATCAGGATGCCGTTGGTGGAAAGCGGTGATGAGAGTCCTATCCACAATCCGACTAGCTGGCACCCAGGTCCTTTCCTCAGGTCCATAGCCCTCCCAGTCAATGAGGTACTGGAGACCCCTACCCCTCCGTCTGGACCGAAGCAGGCGGCGGACGGTGTAAACCAGACCACCATCGACGAGCCGTGGAGGAGGAGGACAAGGCGCAGCAGGGACCAGCGGACTCCTGGGCACAGGCAGGGGCTGCAGCAATCCGGCTGGGGGGCTGGCAGGACGACTTGTGTTGGTTGCAGATGGGGCAGGCTTGGACGAATTCCCGTACATCCTTCCTCAGAGAGGGCCACCAGAACCTCTGGGCGAGCAGGTTGTAAGTGCGGGTGGAGCCAGGGTGACAAGCTAGGCGGGAGTCATGTCCCCACTGAACGACCTGGGACCTCAGGTCTTCGGGGACAAAAAGGCGGTCAGCTGGGCAAGTGCTGGGACCTGGCTGGTTACGGAGAGCCTCCAGCACCTGTTCCTCAACAGCCCAGGTCAGAGCTGCAACGATGCAGGGACTTGGCAGAATCGACACAGGGTCCTTGGAGGGTCAGGAGCGGAGTTAGTAGGTACTGGCCGAGGGGGTAGTGCGGCGGCAAGCAGGCAGGTTCGGTGGCAGTCCTCTCCCCACTCCCTGATCACCCCGGTCACCCAGTCGAGCTGAGGGTTGTGCCGGCGGAGCCATGGGTAACCCAGGATGAGGGGTTGGCCTGGAGAGGGGAGCAGGTGAAACTGGATAGTTTCTTGATGGTTTCCGGACAGACCCATCGAGACCGGGGCCGTGACATGAGTGACCGATCCGAGTAAGTGTCCGTCCAGTGCCCGGGCAGGAATAGGAGGTGTCAAACGGAGGTTCTCCAGTCCCAGTTGGCGTGCCAGCTTGATGTCCATTATGTTGGCTTCGGCGCCAGAATCCACCAGAGCAGCCAGGGTGTGAGTTGAGTCAGGGAGGCGGAGGTGAACTTGCAGCAGGGGTTTGCGGTCGGAGGACTGGATGGTCATTGAACTCAACCGGACTCCCCCTATGCCCGGTGAGCTTCGGCCCTTTAAAGGGCAGGTTACCACACGATGTCCATCACCTCCACAATAGAGGCAGAGGTTTGAGGTGAAGCGTCGCTGGCGCTCTGCAGGAGTGAGAGAGGCTCGCCCAATCTCCATAGGCTCAGACTGATCAAGCTGAACTGGGTGAGTGGCAGTAGATGACAGGAGCCCAGTCGGATCTCTCCGAATGCCGGTAGTAGGTGGACCTTGGCGCCCCCTCTCACGACGACGGGTCTGTATCCCTCTGTCGATCCTGACAGTCAGTGCGATGGCTTCATCAAGAGTGGAAGGCAGTTCATGGGAGACCAACTCGTCCTTGATATAGTCAGCCAAACTATGGAAGAACGCGTCCACCAACGATGGTGTGTTCCAAGAACTTCGTCTAGCCAGGGTTCGGAAGTCGATGGAATGGTCTGCGACTGTACGTCTGCCTTGTCGAATACTGAACAGTTCACGAGACGCCTCTGCGGTTGGTGAATCCAGGTCAAACACCTTCAGCATCTCCTCGGCAAACCGGTCGAAGGTTGCACATGCGGGGGTTTGACGTTCGAACTCTGCTGTTCCCCAGAGTCGAGCTCGGCCCGTCAGGTGAGTGATGGCATACCCAACCTTAGCCCCCTCCGTGGCGAAGGTCCTTGGCTGCAAGGAGAACTGAAGTCGGCAGCTAGTCAGGAATGGCCGGACCTGGGTAGAATCGCCGTTGAACCGCTCGGGGTTTCCAATCTTGGGTTCGGAGCAGCGGCTGCAATGACCGGGGCAGGTAACTCGGGGGGCAGGGCTGGTGGGCAGACTGGCTGGGGTCAGGTTGGTGAGGAGTTGAATGATCATGGCGAGTTGTTGTTGCTGCTGCTGGGACTGCTGCTGGTGCTGCTGGAACTGCTGATGCTGTTGGTAGCCGGCCTGAAGCAGAGAGGTGATGTCGCCGCTCATGCGGCCTAGCTCTCTCTCAGTGTGTTCCAGGCGTAGCATGGCGGTGGGTTGCTCAGGTTCTTCGGTTTCCATGTCGGGGGAAGTGTGCGCTGAGTCCATAATGGTCAGATCGTACTGTCACGGTTCAGACAGACGACAAGAGGACCACAATTGCGTCACACCAGAAAGTTTATTTAAACTTAAGGGGAAAGGGATGTAGGGAGTGAGTGAAGGCTCCAGGGGTTATCCCGTCCGATGTGCTGGGTCTGTGCCTCCCCCAGTGGCAGCGATCGTCCGATGACGCCGGTGGTTGGTGGTCCAGAAGTCCTGGGGGGGGGAGGAAACACAGACACAACGGGGCGGAATGAAACCAGGCAGCAGTACAGTTCAAGGGAAATCCAAAATACGTAGTAGCAAGGCAGAAGGCTGGTCAGAGTTACCGGGATTGAAGAGTAGTCAGGAGTCGTAATGGCAGAAGCAGGTCTGGATCTCCTGAGGCAGAAGAGGATCCAAAACCAGGCAGGTCCGGGGGTCACAAAACCAGGGTGAGCCAGAAGCGCGAGCAAACAGGTTCCGGGTGTGAGCTTTGCAGACGATCTGACAAAGGAGAGCTGAAAGACAGGGCTATAAATACTGGGAGAGGTTAGTGGGTAATGCAGCGCAGCTGGCAGAGTAATTAGAGCCGAGCAGAGCAGGGACAGGTGGAGCTAGTTAGGCTGAGTAGAGAGAGAGTGGTGAGCAGAGTGGAAACAACTTAAGGTGGTAACCCAGTGGAGTGAGAGGGCTCATGACAGTAACAGACACAAGCTAGTTGTTTCTCTCCAGACACCATGTAACAGACACAAGCTAGTTGTTTCTCTCTAGACACCATGTAACAGACACAAGCTATTTGTTTCTCTCCAGATACCATGTAACAGACACAAGCAAGTTGTTTCTCTCTAGACATGTAACAGACACAAGCTAGTTGTTTCTCTCTAGACACCATGTAACAGACACAAGCTAGTTGTTTCTCTCCAGACACCATGTAACAGACACAAGCTAGTTGTTTCTCTCTAGACACCATGTAACAAACACAAGCTAGTTGTTTCTCTCCAGACACCAATCATCTCCTTTGTCTTGGTCACGTTGAGGGAGAGGTTGTTATCCTGGCACCACACGGCCAGGTCTCTGACCTCCTCCCTATAGGCTGTCTCATCATTGTCGGTGATCAGGCCTAACACTGTTGTGTCGTCAGCAAACTTAATTATGGTGTTGGAGTCATGCTTGGCCAAGCAGTCATGGGTGAACAGGGAGTACAGGAGGGGACTAAGCACGTACCCTTGAGGTGCCCCCATGTTGAGGATCAGCGTGGCAGTTGTGTTGTTGCCTACCCTTACCACCTGGGGGTGGCCTGTCAGGAAGTCCAGGATCCAGCTGCAGAGGGATGTGTTTAGTCCCAGGGTCTTTAGCTTAGTGATGAGCTTTGTGGGCACTATGGTGTTGAACGCTGAGCTGTAGTCAATTAACAGCATTCTCACATAGGTGTTCCTTTTGTCCAGGCGGCAAAGGGCAGTGTGGAGTGCATTTGAAATTGCGTAATCTTTGGATCTGTTGGGGCGGTATGCGAATTGGAGTGGGTCTAGGTTTTCCGGGATGATGGTGTTGATGTGAGCCATGACCAGCCTTTCAAAGCAATTCATGGCTACCGACGCGGTAGTCATGTAGGTATTACACTTGGTCAGGGAGAGGTTGAAAATTTTATTGAATACACTTACCAGTTGGTCCACTCACGCTCTGAGTATACATCCTGGTAATCTGTCTGGCCCTGTGGCCTTGTGAATGTTGAATTTCCCTGTATTTAGCACCATCCATCATTCCTTCAATTCTGACCAGTTTCCCAGTCCCTGCCGATGAAAAACATCCCCACAGCATGATGCTGCCACAACCATGCTTCACTGTGGGGATGGTGTTCTCGGGGTGATGAGAGGTGTTGGGTTTGAGCCAGACATAGCATTTTCCTCGATGGCCAAAAAGCTCAGTTGTAGTCTCATCTGACCAGAGTACCTTCTTCCATATGTTTGGGGAGTCTCCCACATGCCTTTTGGTGAACACCAAACGTATTTGCTTAGTCTCTAACCCTTCCAGGTAATTTTGTCCAAAATCTTGTTAGTTGGTTTCAAGTTTTGATTTGGAGTGAAGGTTATGTTGTGGAGGGTAGTATCCTGTAGAGTTGAATATAATATACATAATATACATATATATGAATACATGTATAGTTGTATATGTCCTTGTATTTTGTTTTTACAACAAAAAAAAAACAAAAAAATGCTGAAAGATTAAGGAGCTCATCTTCTCATGACCTTCTCGCTCTGTTAATAACGCTCTCTTTATCTCTCTCTCTCTCTTTCTCTCTCTCTTACTCTCAGATCTCTCTCTTCCAGCCTCTCTGGTTGTCAGTCCTGACAGATCTCAGTTCTTTGAATATGAGTCTGTCTCTCTGAGCTGTGAGGTTCAGGGGAACTCTTCTGGATGGAGAGTGGTGAGGAACCCAGACAAAGGAATCCTTTCAGAGTGTAATACTGACTGGGGAAAACAACAAGGGTCTTCATGCAACGTGTCACTAATATCATCAGACAGTGGAGTGTACTGGTGTGAGTCTGGGTCTGGAGAACACAGCAATGCTGTCAACATCACAGTACATGGTATGTCCACAAACACCATCTACTAACATTATAGTGTTTAATGTTTCATCTGGTTTCAGATAGCTGATGTTATGTTTATATATGATGTTTATATATTATATACAGCTGGTGCTGTGATCCTGGAGAGACCTGTTTATATATGATGTTTATATATTATATACAGCTGGAGCTGTGATCCTGGAGAGACCTGTTTATATATGATGTTTATATATTATATACAGCTGGTGCTGTGATCCTGGAGAGACCTGTTTATATATGATGTTTATATATTATATACAGCTGGTGCTGTGATCCTGGAGAGACCTGTTTATATATGATGTTTATATATTATATACAGCTGGTGCTGTGATCCTGGAGAGACCTGTTTATATATGATGTTTATATATTATATACAGCTGGTGCTGTGATCCTGGAGAGACCTGTTTATATATTATATACAGCTGGTACTGTGATCCTGGAGAGACCTGTTTATATATGATGTTTATATATTATATACAGCTGGTGCTGTGATCCTGGAGTGTCACGCCCTGGCTCTGGGGAAACTTGTATGTTGAGCCAGGGTGTGAGTTTCCATTTGTTTTTCTAGTAGTTGTATGTCTATGTTGGCCAGAGTGGTTCCCAATCAGAGGCAACGAGTGTCAGCTGTTGCTGGTTGTCTCTGATTGGGAACCACATTTAGACAGGCTGTTTTCCCACAGTGGTTGTGGGATCTTGTTCCTTTTGGTTTGTACCGTAGGACTGCACGTATCGTTTGTTGTTTTGTTCGGGTGATTACTCTATTAAATAAAATATGTTCACCTTCAACGCTGCGCCTTGGTCCTCCTCCTTCGACGATCGTGACAGAAGATCCCACCAAGACTGGACCAAGCAGCAAGTCCAGGAGCCATCGCCAGGGAGATCTCTAGCGGATCTCCTTCGCCTCCTCGACTGGGTCAAGCCTTGTGAGGAAGAGAGGGGCTTGACGTGGAAGCAGAAGGGCGAAAGGCTGGCGAAAAGTATGGAGACCTGGTCCACGGGTAGGAGTGAAGCCCATACATTTTTTAGGGGGGGGCTAACGCCGTGGACGACGGGGCAGCAGGAGACCGCGACAGAGCGGCCCAGCGGGTTGGCAGAGGAGGCCGCCAGGTTACGGGGACCACTGGTGAAAGAGGGGAAGGAAGGTGTAGAGGCACGGCGAGAGGTACTGGGGTGTGTTACCAGTCCGGTCCGGCCCGTTCCAGATCCCTGCGTAGGGCCAGTGGTGTGTGTCCCCAGTACGGTCCGGTCTGTTCCTGCTTGTCACGCGTGCTGTAGGTGGGTGTAGTGGTGGAATCAAACGCAGGACACCGAAGTATAGTCCAACAGACTTTAGTAACTCTCCAACAAGGAAATACGAGAACACTTGCCCGTAGGCGAAATAACGCACGAAGGCGAACAAAACAAATGCGCACTACACAGGTGCGTAAACACTCCACGCAGTCGAGGGAAGCTCAACCGAGCGAAATAGCGAACATCAGCCCTACACACGACAGACAACAATCAATAGCACACAACACCTGACAAACACAACGAGAACTAAATAGGACACTAATGACACTAAATGAAAACAGGTGTGACAACAATCAGACAAAAGCAAACGAACATGAAACATACAACGGTGGCAGCTAGTATTCCGGAGACAACGAACGCCGAAGCCTGCCCGAACAAGGGAGAGAGGCAGCCTCGGCCGAAACCGTGACAGTACCCCCCCTTGACGCGGCCCAGACGTGCACCGACTCGGCCTCGGGGACGACCCGGAGGACGCGGAGCAGGGTGTGTCGGGTGCCCACGATGGAATTCCGTCAGGAGAGACGGGTCCAAAATGTCTTTCCTCGGCACCCAGCACCGCTCCTCCGGACCGTACCCCTCCCACTCCACTAGATACTGGAGACCCCCATCCGACGTCTCGAATCCAAGATGGACCTCACGGAGTACGCCGGTGCCCCCTCGATGTCCAATGGGGGCGGAGGAGTCTCCCTGATCTCACTTTCTTGGAGTGGGCCAGCTACCACCGGCCTGAGAAGGGACACATGGAACGAGGGGGTTAATACTTTTATATTCAACAGGTAGCTGTAATTTATAACACACCTCGTTCAACCTTCCCAGGACTTTAAATGGCCCTACAAACCGCCGACCCAGTTTCCGACAGGGCAGGCGGAGGGGCAGGTTCCTGGTAGAGAGCCAGACTCGATCACCAGGTGCGTACACCGGTCCCTCACTGCGGTGGAGATCGGCGCTCGCCTTATGACGTCGGAGGGCCCGCTGCAGGTGGACGTGTGCAGCGTTCCATGTCTCCTCCGAGCGCCTCGCCCACTCATCCACCGCAGGAGCCTCGATCTGGCTCTGCTGCCAGGGTGCCAGAACCGGCTGGTAACCTAACACACATTGGAAAGGGGTTAGGTTAGTGGAGGAATGGCGTAGGGAACTCTGGGCCATTTCGGCCCAGGGAACGTACCTTGCCCACTCCTCCAGCCGGTCCTGGCAGTATGTTCTAAGAAACCTGCCCACATCCTGGTTTACACGTTCCACCTGCCCATTACTCTCCGGGTGGTAACCCGAGGTGAGGCTCACCGAGACCCCCAACCGCTCCATAAAGGCCCTCCAGACTCTGGAGGTAAATTGGGGAACTCGATCAGACACAATATCCTCGGGTACCCCGTAGTGCCGGAACACATGGGTGAATAGGGCTTCGGCAGTTTGCAGGGCGGTAGGAAGGCCCGGCATGGGGAGCAAACGACAGGCCTTAGAAAACCGGTCCACAACGACCAGTATAGCGGTATTCCCCTGTGAAGGAGGAAGGTCAGTAAGGAAATCCACCGAGAGGTGGGACCATGGTCGTTGTGGCACGGGCAGGGGTAGTAACTTACCCCTAGGCAGATGTCTAGGCGCCTTACACTGGGCGCACACCGAGCAGGAGGAAACATAAACCCTCACATCCCTTGCCAACGTGGGCCACCAGTACTTGGCACTAAGACAGTGCACTGTCCGGCCGATACCCGGATGTCCAGAGGAGGGTGACGTGTGAGCCCAATAGATCAATCGATCCCGAACCTCGAGCGGAACGTACTTCCGACCCTCCGGGCACTGTGGTGGACTAGGGTCGGTGCGTAACGCCCACTCGAGCTCAGCATCGACCTCCCACACTACCGGTGCCACCAGACACGACTCCGGCAGTATGGGAGTGGGCTCCACGGACCTCTCCTCCGTGTCATACCGCCGAGACAGCGCATCTGCCTTACCGTTCTGGGACCCAGGGATGTACGTGATCTTAAACGTAAACCGGGTCAAAAACGTATTCCATCTAGCCTGCCGAGGGTTTAGCCTCCTCCCTGCCCGGATGTACTCCAGGTTACGGTGGTCCGTCAAAATGAGGAAAGGGTGTTGAGCCCCCTCAAGCCAGTGCCTCCACACCTTTAGGGCCTGTACCACGGCTAACAGCTCCCTGTCCCCTACGTCATAGTTTCGCTCCGCCGGACTGAGCTTCTTGGAATAAAAAAGCACAGGGGCGGAGTTTAGGTGGCGCGCCTGATCTTTGTGAAAGCACGGCTCCTATACCGGCCTCAGACGCGTCCACCTCTACCTGAAATGGTAAAGAGGGATCCGGATGCGCCAGCACTGGAGCCGAGGTAAACAGGTCCTTCAGCCTCCCAAATGCCCTGTCCGCCTCGGCAGACCACTGCAGACGCACCGGGCCCCCTTCAAGAGAGATGTGATGGGAGCTGCCACCTGTCCAAAACCCCGGATAAACCTCCGGTAGTAATTCGCAAACCCCAAAAACTGCTGCACCTCCTTCACAGTGGTTGGTGTTTGCCAATTACGCACGGCTGACACCCGGTCTACCTCCATCTTCACCCCTGACGCAGACAACTGATACCCCAAAAAGGAGACCGACTCCTGGAAAAACAGACACTTCTCTGCCTTAACATACAGGTCGTGCTCCACCAGCCTCCGCAACACTCTGCGCACCAGGGCCACATGCTCGACACGGGTAGGCGAGTACACGAGAATGTCATCTATGTACACCACGACCCCCTGCCCCTGCATGTCCCTGAAGATCTCATCCACGAATGATTGGAAAACTGACGGAGCGTTCATCAACCCGTATGGCATGACAAGATACTCGTAATGGCCCGAGGTGGTACTAAAGGCTGTCTTCCATTCATCGCCCTCCCTGATGCGCACCAAGTTGTACGCGCTCCTGAGATCTAATTTAGTGAAGAAACGCGCCCCATGCAAGGACTCAGTCATGGTCGTAATCAGCGGGAGTGGATAACTGTACTTCACCGTGATCTGATTGAGACCACGGTAATCGATGCATGGCGCAAACCACCATCCTTCTTCTTCACAAAAAAAGAAACTCGAGGATGCAGGGGAAGTGGAAGGCCGTATGTATCCTTGTCTCAGAGATTCGTCTATGTAAGTCTCCATAGCTTTCTTCTCCTCCTGAGACAGAGGATACACATGGCTCCGTGGGAGCGCAGCTCCTGCCTGGAGGTCTATCGCACAATCTCCCTGCCTATGGGGCTGGCAACTGCGTTGCCCTCGACTTACTAAACGCAATAGCCAAATCCCCATACTCAGGGGGAACGTGCAATGCGGGCACCTGGTTTGGACTCTCCACCGAGGTAGCCCCTCACGGAAACGCCTAAACATCTACCCACACACTGGGCAGACCACTCCATCAGAGCCCTCTCCTGCCACGAAATAGATGGGTTATGGGTACTCAACCAGGGCATGCCCAGCACCACCGGATACGCAGGAGAGTCAATCAGAAATAGCTGAATCATCTCCTGATGACCCCCCTGCGCACACATCCTAAGTGGCGCAGTGACCTCCCTGATCAAGCCCGCACCCAACGGACGGCTATCTAGGGCATGAACGGGGAAAGGGACATCAACAGGAAGAAGGGGAATCCCTAAAGCTAAACAAAATTTCTTATCAATAAAATTCCCAGCCGCGCCTGAATCTACCAGCGCCTTATGCTGGGAATGAGGTGCTACCTGTGGAAAACTCACAGGCAAACAGAAATGTGCAATAGAGAGCTCTGGGTGAGTGGGGCGCCTACTCACCTGGAAGGAATCCCCAGTGCGGGACCTGTCGTCCTCTCCCCTAGGAGGCCATCCCCAGCACCTAGCCGCGGTGTGTCCTCCCCCGACCACAGTTGGTGCAGGGGATGGACCCCCTAGTAAGCCGACCCCTCCTCTCTCTAGCGCCCAGCACCCCGAGCTCCATGGGACACGGCTCGGAGGCGCTGGAGGGTGAAATGGGACGGACCCCCTCGGAACGTCCCGCGGGTAGCTAGTAGGTTATCCAGCCTGATGGACATGTCGACCAACTGGTCGAACGAGAGGCTGGTGTCCCTACAAGCCAGCTCCCGACGGACGTCCTCTCGTAGACTACACCTGTAGTGATCGACAGAGCCGATCATTCCACCCTGCATCTGCCGCTAGAGTACGGAATTCGAGGGCGAACTCTTGCGCACTCCTCCTCCCCTGTCGGAGGAAGACCAGATGCTCCCCGCCGCTTTCCCCTCGGGGGATGGTCAAACACCGCCCTGAAGCGGCGGGAGAACTCGTCGTACGTGATGGTGTCGCGTCGATCCTCCTCCACTCCGCGTTGGCCCATTCCAATGCCTTCCCGGAAAGGCAGGAGATCAGGGCGGAAACGCTCTCATGTCCGAGGGCGCCGGGTGCACGGTGGCCAGGTACAGCTCCACCTGGAGAAGGAATCCCTGACACCCGGCCGCGGTTCCATCGTAGGACCTCGGGAGCGAGAGTCGGACTCCTCGGGGTTCCGGTGCTGGAATGGGCGGACTGGCCGATGGTGCTGGCAGGGAGGGTGGCGGTGGAAGCGTTCCCCAGCCTCGAATGGTGGTGATCACCTCCTGCAGTGCGGTCCCCATCTGCAGGATCTGGTCCCGTTGTTCCCGAACCTGGTCCTCCAGCGTCGTCTGGGCTGCTGCGGCTCCTGCTGATTCCATTTTAAGGTGTGTTATTCTGTCACGCGTGCTGTAGGTGGGTGTAGTGGTGGAATCAAACGCAGGACACCGAAGTATAGTCCAAAAGACTTTAGTAACTCTCCAACAAGGAAATACGAGAACACTTGCCCGTAGGCGAAATAACGCACGAAGGCGAACAAAACAAATGCGCACTACACAGGTGCGTAAACACTCCACGCAGTGGAGGGAAGCTCAACCGAGCGAAATAGCGAACATCAGCCCTACACACGACAGACAACAATCAATAACACACAACACCTGACAAACACAACGAGAACTAAATAGGACACTAATGACACTAAATGAAAACAGGTGTGACAACAATCAGACAAAAGCAAACGAACATGAAACATACAACGGTGGCAGCTAGTATTCCGGAGACAACGAACGCCAAAGCCTGCCCGAACAAGGGAGAGAGGCAGCCTCGGCCGAAACCGTGACACTGCTCCCCGCACCAAGCCAATGGTGTGTGTCCCCAGTACGGTCCGGTCTGTTCCTGCTCCCCGCACCAAGCCAATGGTGCGCGTCGCCAGTCCGGCCCGTCCTGTTCCTGCTCCCCGCACCAGGCCAATGGTGCGCGTCGCCAGCCCGGTCCGGCCCGCTCCTGCTCCCCGCACCAAGCCTATGGTGCGCGTCGCCAGCCCGGCCCGGCCTGCTCCTGCTCCCCGCACCAAGCCAATGGTGCGCGTCGCCAGCCCGGCCCGTCCTGTTCCTGCTCCCGCACCAAGCCTATTGTGCGCGTCGCCAGCCCGGCCCGGCCTGTTCCTGCTCCCGCACCAGGCCAATGGTGCGCGTCGCCAGCCCGGTCCGGCCCGCTCCTGCTCCCCGCACCAAGCCAATGGTGCGCGTCGCCAGCCCGGTCCGCTCCTGCTCCCCACACCAAGCCAGTGGTGTGCGTCGTCAGTCCGGCACGGCCCGTGCCTGTTCCACCGGTGCCTGGTCCGGCACCGGTCAGCTGCTTCACGCCGGAGCTAGAGCAATCCGCTCCACCAGTGTGCAGTCCAGCTCCGGCCAGCGGGGCCAGACCGGACCAGGGGTCCTTTGGGGGGTTGGAGAGGGAGTGGGGATCAGGCCCGGAGCCGGATCCGCCGCCAAGGCGGAGTGCCCACCCGGTCCCTCCCCTGTGGTGTTTGGTTGGCGCGGCCGGAGTCCGCGCCTTTAGGGGGGGGGTATTGTCACGCCCTGGCTCTGGGGACACTTGTATGTTGAGCCAGGGTGTGAGTTTCCTTTGGGTATTCTAGTTGCTGAATTTCTATGTTGGCCAGAGTGGTTCTCAATCAGAGGCAACGAGTGTCAGCTGTTGCTGGTTGTCTCTGATTGGGAACCACATTTAGACAGGCAGTTTTCCCACAGTGGTTGTGGGATCTTGTTCCTTTTGGTTTGTACCGTAGGACTGCATGTATCGTTTATTGTTTTGTTCGGGTGATTACTCTATTAAATAAAATATGTTCACCTTCAACGCTGCGCCTTGGTCCTCCTCCTTAGACTATCGTGACATGGAGAGACCTGTTTATATATTATATACAGCTGGTGCTGTGATCCTGGAGAGACCTGTTTATATATGATGTTTATATATTATATACAGCTGGTGCTGTGATCCTGGAGAGACCTGTTTATGTATGTTTATATATTATATACAGCTGGTGCTGTGATCCTGGAGAGACCTGTTTATATATGATGTTTATATATTATATACAGCTGGTGCTGTGATCCTGGAGAGACCTGTTTATATATGATGTTTATATATTATATACAGCTGGTGCTGTGATCCTGGAGAGACCTGTTTATATATGATGTTTATATATTATATACAGCTGGTGCTGTGATCCTGGAGAGACCTGTTTATATATGATGTTTATATATTATATACAGCTGGTGCTGTGATCCTGGAGAGACCTGTTTATATATGATGTTTATATATTATATACAGCTGGTGCTGTGATCCTGGAGAGACCTGTTTATATATGTTTATATATTATATACAGCTGGTGCTGTGATCCTGGAGATCCCTGCCCTTCCTGTGACTGAGGGAGATTCTGTGACTCTGCGCTGCAGATATCAGAGAACTCCCTCTAACCTCAAAGCTGATTTCTACAAAGATGGATCCCTCATCAGGACTGAGACTACAGGAGAGATGACCATCCCTGCAGTATCCAAGTCAGATGAAGGACTCTACAAGTGTACCAACTCTGAAGGAGAATCACCAGAGAGCTGGATGACTGTGACAGGTGAGAATATGACAAACCTTGACATTCAGATTATTTGGTCCTTCTTAACACTGTTAAGTTGTGCTAAAACCTGCATTGTAAACTGGGTGGTTCGAGACCTGAATGCTGATTGGCTGGCAGCCATGGTATATGAGAAACTTACCACTCTCTCTCCCTCTCTCTCTCTCTCTCTCTCTCTCTGGTGACAAAACATTTATTTTTATGCTGAAAGATTCAGGAGCTCTTCTTCTCAAGACATTCTCTCTCTCCTCTCTGTCCCTATCTATCTCTCTCTCTCTCTCTCTCTCTCTCTCTCTCTCTCTCTCTCTCTCTCTCTCTCTCTCTCTCTGTCTCTCTCTCTCTCTCTGTCTCTCTCTCTCTCTCTCTGTCTCTCTCTGTCTCTCTCTGTCTCTCTCTGTCTCTGTCTCTCTTTCTCTCTTTCTCTCTCTCTCTCTCTCTCTCAATTCAATTTCAATTTAAGGGCTTTATTGGCATGGGAAATGTGTGTTAACATTGCCAAAGCAAGTGAAGTAGATAGTAAACAAATGTGAAATAAACAATAAATATTAACAGTAAACATTACACTCAGAAGTTTCAAAAGAATAAAGACATTTCAAATGTCATATTATGTATATATAAAGTGTTGTAACAATGTGCAAATAGTTAAAGTACAAATGGGAAAATAAATAAACATAAATATGGGTTGTATTTACAATGGTGTTTGTTCTTCACTGGTTGCCCTTTTCTTGTGGCAACAGGTCACAAATCTTGCAGCTGTGATGGCACACTGTGGTTTTTCACCCAGTAGATAAGGGAGTTTATCAAAATTGGGTTTGTTTTCGAATTCTTTGTGGATCGCTGTAATCTGAGGGAAATGTGTGTCTCTAATATGGTCATACATTTGGCAGGAGGTTAGGAAGCGCAGCTCAGTTTCCACCTCATTTTGTGGGCAGTGTGCACATAGCCTGTCTTCTCTTGGGAGCCAGGTCTACCTACGGCGGCCTTTCTCAATAGCAAGGCTATGCTCACTGAGTCTGTACATAGTCAAAGCTTTCCTTAAATTTGGGTCAGTCACAGTGGTCAGGTATTCTGCCACTGTGTACTCTCTGTTTAGGGCCAAATAGCATTCTAGTTTGCTCTGTTTTTTTGTTTGTTCTTTCCAATGTGTCAAGTAATTCTCTTGTTGTTTTCTCATGATTTGGTTGGGTCTAATTGTGTTGTTGTTGTTGTTGTCCTGGGGCTGTGTGGGGTCTGTTTGTGTTTGTGAACAGAGGCCCAGGACAAGCTTACTTAGGGGACTCTTCTCCAAGTTCATCTCTCTGTAGGTGATGGCTTTGTTATGGAAGGTTTGGGAATCGCTTCCTTTTAAGTGGTTATAGAATTTAACGGCTCTTTTCTGGATTTTGATAATTAGCGGGTATTGGCCTAATTCTGCTCTGCATGCATTATTTGGTGTTTTACGTTGTACACGGAGGATGTTTTTGCAGAATTCTGCATGCAGAGTCTCAATTTGGTGTTTGTCCCATTTTGTGAATTCTTGGTTGATGAGTGGACCCCAGACCTCAGAACCATAAAGGGCAATGGGTTCTATAACTGATTCAAGTATTTTTAGCCAGATCCTAATTGGTATGTCAAATTTTATGTTCCTTTTGATGGCATAGAAGGCCCTTCTTGCCTTGTCTCTCAGATCGTTCACAGCTTTGTGGAAGTTACCTGTGGCGCTGATGTTTAGGCCGAGGTATGTATAGTTTTTTGTGTGCTCTAGGGCAACGGTGTCTAGATGGAATTTGTATTTGTGGTTCTGGCAACTGGACCTTTTTTGGAACACTATTATTTTTGTCTTACTGAGATTTACTGTCAGGGCCCAGGTCTGACAGAATCCGTGCAGAAGATCTAGGTGCTGCTGTAGGCCCTCCTTGGTTGGTGACAGAAGCACCAGATCATCAGCAAACAGAAGACATTTGACTTCAGATTCTAGTAGGGTGAGGCCGGTTGCTGCAGACTGTTCTAGTGCCCTCGCCAATTCGTTGATATATATGTTGGAGAGGGTGGGGCTTAAACTGCATCCCTGTCTCACCCCACGGCCCTGTGGAAAGAAATGTTTGTGTTTTTTGCCAATTTTCAAATCAAATCAAATCAAATCAAATTTTATTGGTCACATGCGCCGAATACAACAGGTGCAGACATTGCAGTGAAATGCTTACTTACAGCCCTTAACCAACAGTGCATTTATTTTAAATAAAAAAAGTAAGAATAAAACAACAACAAAAAAAGTGTTGAGAAAAAAAGAGCAGAAGTAAAATAAAGTGACAGTAGGGAGGCTATATATACAGTAAAATAAAGTGACAGTAGGGAGGCTATATATACAGGGGGGTACCGTTGCAGAGTCAATGTGCGGGGGCACCGGCTCGTTGAGGTAGTTGAGGTACTGTTTTTTATTTTCCAAGTTAGAGAGGAAGAGGCCAGAGGTTTAGTTTCCTGGGGTTTTGAACGGTGAGGTGTGAGCGATGGCTTCACAGCCTAGCAGCCTAGCAGCCTAGCAGCCTAGCAGCCTAGCAGCCTAGCGGCCTAGCAGCCTAGCGGCCTAGCAGCCTAGCGGCCTAGCAGCCTAGCGGCCTAGCAGCCTAGCAGCCTAGCAGCCTAGCAGCCTAGCAGCCTAGCAGCCTAGCAGCCTAGCAGCCTAGCGGCCTAGCAGCCTAGCGGCCTAGCAGCCTAGCAGCCTAGCAGCCTAGCAGCCTAGCAGCCTAGCAGCCTAGCAGCCTAGCGCGGAGGAGACGCTGTCGTTACGGCGTGGATTCAGGTGAGCGATGGCTTCGCAGCCTAGCGCGGAGGAGACGCTGTCGTTACGGCGTGGATTCAGGTGTGTTCCCGATAATGGAATTAAGGTGGAGGAGGTTCTGCTCGCGGTCGGCGAACAGGTAGGAGCTGAATATATACATTCCGCGTCCAGAATGAACAAAGCTGTGGTTGTGTTCATGAAAAGAGCAAATTTGGTGGGTAGGCTCATTTCAAGTGGAATATTTGTAAGGGATGTGTTGGTGCCAATTTCTCCTCTTTCTACTCCTTTGACCAGGGTGGTAGTTGCAAATTTGCCTCAGGAAGGAGTTGAGTCGTTTTGGTAAGTTTGCTGGTGGTTTTCGTGTACTGTTGGCATGTTTTCAGGCAGATGTCGTCAAGCACGTTCTTTCATTCCGGAGGCAAGTGTTCATGTTTCTGAATAACAATGAGCAACAGTTAAATGTGTATTTTAAAGTGAGGCATGGGGAGGGGCTCTACGCAGGTTTTGCCAGCACAGATAGTCTACAGTGTTTTGAGTGTGGGGATTTGGGGCATAAGAGCTTTGAGTGCCCACATAAAGGCCGTAGACAAGGTGAGGGTACAAGCACCAGTGGGGGAAATAGAGGTCAACGTGCAGGAGGCCATGAGACACAGGCAGCAGAGGCTGGGTCTAGTCATGCTATAGATGGTGGTGTAGATGAGGCTGGGTCTAGTCATGTTATGGATGGTGGTGTAGATGAGGCTGGGTCTAGTCATGCTATAGATGGTGGTGTAGATGAGGCTGGGTCTAGTCATGCTATAGATGGTGGTGTAGATGAGGCTGGGTCTAGTCATGCTATAGATGGTGGTGTAGATGAGGCTGGGTCTAGTCATGCTATAGATGGTGGTGTAGATGAGGCTGGGTCTAGTCAGGTTATGTTAGTGGATGAGGAGAGTAGTGGGGAAGGGTAAGCGACTAGGAGGGGTGGAGGAGGGTGTCAAGCGGAAGAGGAAAAAGGGGGAGAAGAAAGGAGGTGGGAGGGCAGAGGCTGGTGTTGGGGGGCTGACTAGAGAGGAAGGACAGGTGGTCAGGTTGGGAGATGGAGATGAGGAGGAGGAAGGTGAGTCTGAGGAAGAAGCCGATGAATATTTCTTTTCAGACTCCTCCTCCATGGGTCCAGAGCTGACAGCCAGTCAGTCAGAGGGGTCAAAGTACACGGTGACGGAACTGTCAAGGTTCCTGAAGGAGACTAAGGGGAAAAAAGTTAATTTTGAGGCTTTTCTTTGCGATCCGGGAAAGTTTATAAGATCAGTGCAACATGCAATGAAAAATGAGGGGCATGCTGTCGTCTCACCCAGGAAATGGTTTAGGTTGAGGAAGTGGGTCAAATCAAATCAAATCAAATTGTATTGGCCACATGCGCCGAATACAACAGGTGCAGACATTACAGTGAAATGCTTACTTACAGCCCTTAACCAACAGTGCATTTATTTATAACAAAAAAAGTAAAAATAAAACAACAACAAAAAAAATTGTTGAGAAAAAAAAGAGCAGAAGTAAAATATAATAACAGTAGGGAGGCTATATATACAGGGGGGTACCGGTGCAGAGTCAATGTGCGGGGGCACCGGCTAGTTGAGGTAGTTGAAGTAATATGTACATGTGGGTAGAGTTAAAGTGACTATGCATAAATATTAACAGAGTAGCAGCAGCGTAAAAGGATGGGGTGGGGGGGCAGTGCAAATAGTCCGGGTAGCCATGATTAGCTGTTCAGGAGTCTTATGGCTTGGGGGTAGAAGCTGTTGAGAAGTCTTTTGGACCTAGACTTGGCAATCCGGTACCGCTTGCCGTGCGGTAGCAGGGAGAACAGTCTATGACTAGGGTGGCTGGAGTCTTTGACAATTTTGAGGGCCTTCCTCTGACACCGCCTGGTATAGAGTTCCTGGATGGCAGGAAGCTTGGCCCCAGTGATGTACTGGGCCGCACGCACTACCCTCTGTAGTGCCTTGCGGTCGGAGGCCAAGCAGTTGCCATACCAGGCGGTGATGCAACCAGTCAAGATGCTCTCGATGGTGCAGCTGTAGAATTTTTTGAGGATCTGAGGACCCATGCCAAATCTTTTCAGTCTCCTGAGGGGGGAATAGGCTTTGTCGTGCCCTCTTCACGACTGTCTTGGTGTGTTTGGACCATGATAGTTCGTTGGTGATGTGGACACCAAGGAACTTGAAGCTCTCAACCTGTTCCACTACAGCCCCGTCGAGTAAGAATGGGGGCGTGCTCAGTCCTCTTTTTTTTCCTGTAGTCTACAATCATCTCCTTTGTCTTGGTCACGTTGAGGGAGAGGTTGTTGTCCTGGCACCACACGGCCAGGTCTCTGACCTCCTCCCTATAGGCTGTCTCATCGTTGTCGGTGATCAGGCCTACCACTGTTGTGTCGTCGGCAAACTTAATGATGGTGTTGGAGTCGTGCCTGGCCATGCAGTCATGGGTGATCAGAGAGTACAGGAGGGGACTGAGCACGCACCCCTGAGAGGCCCCCGTGTTGAGGATCAGTGTGACAGATGTGTTGTTACCTACCCTTACCACCTGGGTCACTACCGTGCGTAAGTGTCTACCTTCAGGCTCTGTTTAGATGAAAGGTTTCTTTCTGGCACTGGAGCTTTTTGAGCTTTGCTATTGGTCTCTTTCTTTGCTGGCTTTTCTCCCACTTCTTATGGAGACTCTCTGGTTAGGCTCGCTTAATATTAATGGCACCAGAGATGCGGGAAAGAGGAGTGTGTTGGGTGAATATGTAAAACAAAAAAAAGTACAAGTGTTGTTTCTGCAGGAGACGCATAGTGATGTGGTGAATGATGTTGATTGGGGGCTCTGGTGGAAAGGGGCAAGTGTGCTGAGCCATGGGACAAATGTTAGTGCAGGGGTGGCAGTCCTTTTTGTACCGGTCTGTCTGTAAAAATTTGCTCCTCAAAAGAGCTGTGTACGGGTAGACTGCTTGTAGTAAAGGCAGAAATTAACAACAGGGGTTTTGTCTTTATAAATGTGTATGCGCCTAACACAGGGAGAGAGGGTCATCTATTTGGGTGTCTTAGACAGGAATTCTCACAGGTAGCGCCTGAGGAGACGCTGGTGGTCGGCGGGGACTGGAACTGTACGATGGATTTTAAGAAAGACAGAAATGGGGAGGAGCCTCATTCAGGCTCAGTGGGGGTGTTAAGGGACATTATTAATCAGTTTGACCTAGTTGATGTTTGGAGAACTAGACATCCCAACACAAGACAGTATACATGGGTGAAGGTCTTTGGGGCTAGGGTGAGTGCAGCCCGTCTTGATCGATTGTACATGTCCAGGAATCAGAGCAATAGGCTGTTGGGCGCTACCATTCTCCCGGTGGGTTTTTCGGATCATCACATAACCATGGCTCGGCTGTCTATTTCACCAGGGCCTCGGCAGGCATCCTATTGGAAGTTTAATGTAAAGCTCTTACAAGATGCCACTTTTTGCTCAGGTTTCCAGACTTTTTGGGAAAGGTGGGGGCAGCGAAGAGAGTATTGAGGGAACTCGAACGTAGTATTAGTGAGATGGAGGTGGAGCTGGTGGGGCAAGGCAATGTAGGCCTCCAGGCTAATCTAGCTGAACTACGTAGGGACCAGGGCAGTTTTTTACAGGTTAAAGCAAAGGGAGCACTTGTAAGAGCTAGGTTCTCCATGCTCAAGGAGATGGATGCTCCCAGCTCCTTCTTCTCTGGTTTGGAAAGACAGAGCGGTGAAGCCAAGGGTATTCATTGTCTTCGGCTTTCGGATGGGCAGGTGACCTCTGTGGTGGGGGAGATGCGGGAGCGGAATGTGGAGTTTTATACTGAATTGTATAAGGCAGAACTGTGTGATCCTATGTGTGCTCAGTTATTTTTTTGCCGAACTCCCTAAGCTCTCTCTGGTACAAAGGGATGAAATGGACATTGCCCTGTTGTCCCATGAACTGGCAGAGGCCGTAACCCAGATGTCCCCCGGCCGTGCACCGGGGGTCGATGGACTCCCAGTGGAGTTTTATAAAAAATTCTGGGAAATAATTGGACTGGACTTCTTTTGCGTGTTGTGTGAATGCGTCGGGGTAGGAGAGTTGCCGATGAGTTGCCGGCGGTCGGCTCTGACTCTCCTGCCCAAAAAAGGGAACTGGAGGCCTGTGGCATTGCTCTGTGCGGACTACAAGATATTTGCCAAGGTCCTCGCTAACAGACTAAAGTCCCATCTGGACTCTATAGTACACAAGGACCAGACATATTGCGTACCAGGACGCTTAATCATGGACAACTTGTTCTTAATCATGGACATGTTGGACTTGTCGAGAAGTTCTAATGTGAACTTTGGACTGGTCTCTTTAGATCAAGAGAAGGCTTTTGATAGAGTGGACCATGAGTATCGGTTTAATGTGATGTCTGTGTTTGGGTTTGGGGAAAGGTTTTTGGCCTATGTGAAGATGTTGTATGCTGGGGCATCATGTATGGTCAAGGTGGGAGGGGGGCTCAGTAGGCCAGTCTGGGTGAGGCGGGGCATTAGACAAGGATGCCCTCTATCAGGGCAGTTATATACACTAGCCATTGAGCCTTTTTTGGGCCTGCTATGCAGGAGACTGCAGGGAGTGTGCTGGACAGGCATAGCAGTGTCAGCGTATGCAGATGACGTTTCTGTGATGGTCAGGATATGCAGGCACTAGAGAATAGTCTGAAGGTGTCTGAGGGAGCTTCGTCAGCTAAGGTAAACTGGGGAAAGAGCAAAGCTCTGTTATGTGGGGCATTGGGGGATAGGGCCCCTCCTCTGCTTCCAGGGGGTTGCAGTGGGGTTGTGAAGGGCTTAAAATATTAGGTTGTACCTGGGCTCGGAGAGGTGGGTCAGGAAGAACTGTGAGGGTTTGTCACAGGCAATGGTGTCAAGACTGGCCAGGTGGAGGTGGATCCTGTCCCAGGTGTCATATAGAGGAAGGGTGCTGATAATCAACAACCTGGTGGCATCTTCCCTGTGGCATAAACTGGCTGTCCTCAACCCCCCCGCCGGGCTGCTTGCAGACCTGCAACGCAAGCTGGTGGATTTTTTCTGGTCGGGCCATCACTGGCTGAGGGCGGCAGTGTTGTATATGTCCGTAAATGAAGGAGGACAGGGCCTGGTGGAACTGGAGAGCAGGGTGGCTGCATTCCGACTAAAGGCGGCACAGAGATCGGTTCAGTCAGCCACCCTGAAGAGGCGACTGATGGCAGCGGGATTACTAAGTCTGGGTGACCTGTGACTGCTGGGAGAGGATGGATGGAAAACCCCAGAAGTCCTAGCAAAACAAACAGGACTAACATCTCTTAGGCTGCTGGGGAGATTCTTGGGGGAAGTCCAGGAGGCACTGTCTGAGCTGGTAAGGGGGGTGTTTGAGCAGCCAAAGGGGGAGGGGCCAGCAATGTTTCCGCCACTGCACGTGACGGCAGAGACTGGGGACTGGCAAGGGGGTCTGGAGGACTTGTTACATTTTAACACTCCGAGCCTGGGGGAGTTTGAGGGGGTGGGAGGTAAAGCCCTCTACAACCTCTGCATTAAGGTAAGGAACTTTAGGATCCTAACAGGAGTGAAGGCACATCAGTGGCAGGGGGCATGTGGGGCGGAGAGTATGGTGGGTTTCAGATGGAGGGGGCTCTACAAACTCCCAGTACCAAAGAGGTCAGGGGACCTCCAGTGGAGGGTTCTACATGGAGCCCTGGCCACTAACACCTGGTTGGCACGGGTTGAACCGGGAGTCAGACAGGGGTGTCCGTTCTGTGTCATGAGTGAAACTGTGATTCATGTGTTTTCTGTGTGCGCCAGGTTAATGCCTTTAATGTCTCAGTTGGAATGTCTGTGTGAGAGGTTAGGGGTGGGTTTTACTGTTTTACTGTGGGGATGTTTATAATGGGGTACAGGTATTCAAATAAGGAAAAGGAAAAAAGTGTGTTGTTGAATTTTCTGTTTGCTCAGTCAAAGTTGGCTATTTGGATAACAAGGAGGAACAGTGTCAAAGGTGGGGGGATAACAGACCCTTTACTATTATTTAATGGGAGGGTCTCTGCACGCCTTAGGGTGGAATTTGAGTTTTATAAAATAATAAAAAGTGTGGAGATGTTTCAAGACATATGGGCTGTCTGTATAGCTGGGGAAGATGGTCTGGATATACGGTTGTAGAAGTGGTGAGGTTTGGGTCATTGTGATGTGTGGTGGTGTTTTTGTGTCGTGGGGTAGAGGAAAAGGTGAGCGAGTACAGGGCATATTGGTAATTTGTTTATTTTATTTTAGGGGGTGGGGGGTGGGGTGAGGTTTTAATGAAATGAGGATGTACCATTAAAGAAAGACAAAAAGTCAAAAGTCTCTCTCTCTCTCTCTCTCAATTCAATTCAATTCAATAGACTTTATTGACATGGCAAGTTAAATTACTAACATTGTCAAAGTATACATATAACAAAAATGGTGGGACCAACAGCAATAATAATAATAGTAGTAGTGTAAATGGGATTACCATTAACAGCAACTACAACAACAATATTAATGAGAATAACAATACATTAAAGCAATAGTAGTCGACCAATCTCAACATGACTGAGAAGACACATTACATGCTATGAAAGCTGTGACGTCACGAGAGGCTACACAGCTTTCAGCGGGATTGCTCAAGTAGTGCAAGGAGACCAGGTTCAACCAAAACAAGGATTTTATTAAAGGGCTTGGGAAACTAACGAAAGTATAACACAATACTGTTCTCTGGTGGCTCTTAAGGGTTAACAGTTCAGGGATGTCTCTTCCACATCCAAAATCATAACTCTCCCTCGCTCAAATAACTTTTCCCCAGTCTTACTGTCTTCCACGTTGCAGCTAGTGGCCAACCCAGCAAAACGTCCTTCCAAATGTCCCCCACGTATTTCCACAGGTGCATATATCCAAAGGTGAGTATTCCCAAAGGTAAGTATCTCCAAATCCTTATATTCCTCATGGAAGTGGACGTGCAGCACTCTTGTCCTCCAGAGAGCCCAGCTTGGAGACCGTGTCTCTTCCCTTCAACAAACCTTCAGCTCATCAGCTCCTGATTGGTTTCAGCTGCGTGGGAAGATTGGCCATAGAGGGTTGGAGTTCCCGACCATACCAGCAGATGGAGCCATAGCTGTCTGGGTTTGCAGCCACCTCAGGGGGATGTAACGTCCCTCCAGGACACAGCCTCTCGTGACATCACACATCCCCCTCCTCGGGACCGACGTCCTCGTCGGGGTAAAGGCAGCGAAGAAGGCATCACGCCGGGAGAGGGCGTCCGCATTGCCGTGGTGCTTGCCAGCCCTGTGGACAACAGAAAAGTTAAACGGTTGCAAGCTCAAAAACCATCTGGTTACTCTACTGTTTGATTCCTTGTTCTTGGCCATCCACTGCAGAGGGGCGTGATCAGATACCACCATGAAACGTCGGCCCAGGAGATAGAACCGAAGGGACTCCAGGGCCCAGACTACAGCCAGACATTCTTTCTCCACCGTTGAATAGTTCTTCTCTCTTGGAAGTAACTTTCTGCTTAGGTAGAGAATGGGATGTTCTTCACCGTCATGTGCCTGGGTGAGGACAGCACCCAGACCCACCTCCGAAGCATCCGCTTGGACAATGAATTCCTTCTTGAAGTCTGGTGCCACCAGGATCGGACTGGAGCAGAGTGCTCGCTTCAGGTTGAGGAAAGCCGCCTCCGCCGCAGGGTTCCACTTCACCATTCGTGAGTGGCGTTTGGTCGTCAGCTCCGTCAACGGTGCAGCTATGGTAGCAAAATCTGCAATAAAGCGTCTATAGTAGCCAGCGAGGCCCAAAAATGACCTTACTTGCTTCTTGTTGATGGGCTGCGGCCAGTCCTGTATGGCCCGCAGTTTGGCTTCCTGTGGTTTGACCAACCCCCGCCCAATGGTGTACCCCAGGTAGTTTGTCTCACTGAAGGCCACCTTGCACTTCTTCGGGTTTGCCGTGAGCCCTGCTTCCCTGAGCGAATCCAGCACCGCTTGTACCCGGGGTAGGTGGCTGGCCCAATCCTGACTTTGTATAACAACATCATCCAAATAAGCCGCTGCGTACCTCTTGTGGGGCGCAAGGACTCGATCCATCAGGCGTTGGAACGTGGCAGGTGCCCCGTGGAGACCAAACGGAAGTCGGGTATACTGGTAGAGCCCCTCCCGGGGTGGCAAAGGCTGTCTTCTCCTTAGACGCCGGGGTCAAGGGGCACCTGCCAGTAGCCTTTTGTGAGATCAAGAGTGGTTAGGAAACGAGCATGCCCCAAGGAGTCTATTAAATCATCGACACGAGGCATTGGGTATGCATCAAATTCAGACACTTCATTCAACTTTCGATAGTCATTACAAAATCGTACTGAACCGTCTGGCTTGGGAACTAGTACGATGGGACTTGCCCAGGCACTGTGGGACTCTTCGATTACTCCCAACTCCCGCATCTTCCTTACCTCCTTCTGTATAACCACTTTACGAGCCTCTGGCACGCGGTACGGGCGCTGGTTTACCGTTCGGCCAGGCATGGTGCGGATCTCATGTTGGACCACCTCTGTGTGACCGGGAAGGGAGGAGAAGACATCCTGGTTCTGCTCCACGAGTTCCAGGGCCATCTGTCGTTGATGTGGGGACAGATTTGGACCCAGCTGAACCTCTTCTCGCGCCGGTTCCTGGGTCTCTGTGGGGGGTAGAGAGCTGAACAGCGCCTCTCTGGCGTGCCACTTCTTTAAAAGGTTAACATGATAAATCTGCTCAGTTTTCCTTTTATCTGGTTGCCTCACCTTGTAGTTTACTTCTCCCATGCGTTCAATGACCTCATATGGTCCTTGCCAGGTTGCCAGGAATTTGCACTCAACGGTTGGCACCAGGACCAGCACTCTGTCCCCCGGCTTAAACTCCCTGGGTTGAGCAGATCTGTTGTAGGAGGCTTGCTGTTGCCGCTGACTGGCCTCCAGGTGTTCCCGCATCATGGGATAGATGGCCTTCATTCTCTCCCTCATAGCCCCCTACATGGTCGATCAGTGTCCGCTGTTGGCATGGCTGCTCCTCCCAGGCCTCCTTGGCGATGTCGAGCAGTCCTCTGGGTCTGTAGGAAAGCAAGAGCTCAAAGGGTGAAAAACCAGTAGAAGACTGAGGTACCTCTCTCACCGCAAATAATATGTATGGTAACAGCTGGTCCCAGTTGCGCCCATCTTCCCCTACCGCTTTCCGCAGCATGGATTTTAGTGTTTTGTTAAAACGTTCGACTAGGCCATCTGTCTGGGGGTGGTAGACCGAGGTTCTCAGCTGTTTGATTTTCAGTAAAGCACAGAGTTCTTTCATCACCCTGGACATGAATGGAGTCCCTTGGTCCGTCAATATCTCTTTTGGGATTCCCAGACTAGTTGAGAGACGGAACAGCTCCTTGGCGATTTGTCTGGATGTAGCCTTCCTCAGCGGAATGGCCTCCGGGTACCGGGACGCATAGTCCAGAATGACCAGAATGTATTGATGTCCCCTGGCACTTTTCGGTAAGGGCCCGACTATGTCTAATCCAATCCTCTCAAAAGGAGTTTCGATAATGGGCAAGGGAATGAGCGGGTTTCTATATGTGGGCTTTGGCGCAACCTGCTGACACTCAGGGCAACTACGGCAGTAGTTCTCTATCTCTTTGTGTACTCCTGGCCAAAAGAAACGTTGCATGATTCTTTCCTTAGTCTTCTCTACCCCCAAGTGGGCCCCTAGCGGGTGTGTGTGGGCTAGGTTGAGTACTGTGGCCCGATAGGGCTGTGGCACGAGGAGCTGTTCATGCACTTCCTCATTTTTCTTGACTATCTGATATACTAACCCCGGTTTACTGCGAAATGGGGGTAAGTAGGGGTTGTCTTATCACCTAACACTACACCTTCTAATACCTGCACATTTCTTAAGGCATTTGCAAGAGTAGGATCTTGTAATTGAGCCGTACCATACTGGCCTGTGAGAGGGGGAAGCTCTTGGGTGCCTGGGACGTCTTCTTCACTGGAGAACGGAGCACTTTCCTGGGCTGCGTTCTCTTCTCCCGTATCCGGACCAGTCTCGGTGTCGGTCTGGGCACCTGCCATCCCTATCAGAGCCCGGGCGGGAGTGAGTAACTCGGAGGATTGCACCGGAGCCTTCCCAGGATGAGTCTTGCCTCTCCGTTTCCGAGGTACTCGGGTTATCCTCTCCTGAGACTCTCTCCAGAGTGGGTAAAAGGCTGGGCAGTCTCGTCCAATGAGGACAGGGACGGGGAGGGAATCAACCACCCCCGCCGTCGTGTGTATGGTTCCCCGTGTGCTGGTCATTGTAAGTTCAGTAATGGGGTATTCTCTGGTGTCCCCATGGACACAGGAAACTGGGAGGACTTTCCCGGGGTCAGACACGTTGGGCCCACCAAATCCCTACGCACCAGGGTGGCCCGGCTACCAGAATCCAGTAAGGCCTCCCCATCATGGTGATTCACAGTTACCGGGCAGGTGGGGGGTCGATCTGGGCCGCCATCTACGACTCCCAAGAGCGAGGCAAAACGGTGTGTGGGTGCTGAGCTGGAGGACTCCGCAGTGGGCATAGGTTCATCGGCTGGTTTCCCACACTGCCAGGAGATATGTCCCATCTCCCCACACCGGTAACACTGTCGAGTTTCCCCCTCCTGGTGTACTCTTCTTGGACCCGCCTGGTTTCTGGCTCCCCCTGGAGCCGGGATAAGTCCTGACGTGGCTGGGTTCGAGACCTTGGGGTCCTTTGGACGGGTTCTTCCCATTTGTGGTGGGGCCGCCCTCCTGGGGTCTTTTCGGGAAGCATTCAGCATCTCCGCTGTGGCCTGGTACTTTTCCACAGCTTCCACGGTCAGATCAGCCGTGGTCAAGGCCTGTTGACTGATGAACCGTTTTGCCTCATAAGGCAGGGCGCGTAGGTAACGATCCACCACAACGGCCTCCACCACCGCCGCTGCTGTATTCCTCTGCGGATCCAGCCATTTCCTTGCAATTCGGACAAGTTCATGCATCTGCGCCCGAGGAGGTTGGTCTGGTTGGAAGGTCCAGCTGTGAAAGCGCTGGGCCATACCAAACTTTGTGAGTCCATATCTGCTGAGGATCTCAGACTTCAGGGCATCATAGTCAGTAACCTGGTCAGGGCCCAGGTCCCGGACAGCATTCAGCGATTCCCCGGTTAGAAAGGGGGCTAACAGACCAACCCACTGTTGCTTGGGCCAGGCTTCCCCTAGTGGCCGTGGCCTCAAATGCATGCAGGTATGCCTCAATGTCATCGGTAGCTCCCATCTTAGATATAAAGTCACTTGCCTTTATTGGGCGGGTATTTTGGACCACCCTCTGTCTCTGCAACTGCAATTCCTCTGCCTTCAGAAGGTTGGCTTTCTTTTGCTCCTCCAAGAGAGCCACGTTTGCTTGCATCTGGGCTTGCTGGCCAGCAACAAGGGCTTTCAATATGTCCTCAATATGTTGGCCTACGGCCAACTTGGAAAACTGGGTGATCAAACCTTCGGTATCCTCCTCTGACATGCACTATTAACGCTTGAGCGTGCCCGTATTCTCCACCACCTGTGACGTCACGAGAGGCTACACAGCTTTCAGCGGGATTGCTCAAGTAGTGCAAGGAGACCAGGTTCAACCAAAACAAGGATTTTATTAAAGGGCTTGGGAAACTAACGAAAGTATAACACAATACTGTTCTCTGGTGGCTCTTAAGGGTTAACAGTTCAGGGATGTCTCTTCCACATCCAAAATCATAACTCTCCCTCGCTCAAATAACTTTTCCCCAGTCTTACTGTCTTCCACGTTGCAGCTAGTGGCCAACCCAGCAAAACGTCCTTCCAAATGTCCCCCACGTATTTCCACAGGTGCATATATCCAAAGGTGAGTATTCCCAAAGGTAAGTATCTCCAAATCCTTATATTCCTCATGGAAGTGGACGTGCAGCACTCTTGTCCTCCAGAGAGCCCAGCTTGGAGACCGTGTCTCTTCCCTTCAACAAACCTTCAGCTCATCAGCTCCTGATTGGTTTCAGCTGCGTGGGAAGATTGGCCATAGAGGGTTGGAGTTCCCGACCATACCAGCAGATGGAGCCATAGCTGTCTGGGTTTGCAGCCACCTCAGGGGGATGTAACGTCCCTCCAGGACACAGCCTCTCGTGACATCACAAAGCCTAAACAAAACAGGAAATATTATTGACATTACATTACACTTTTCACTGGCTGTCCCTCAGGTTGTGGCAGGAGGACACATATTTGGCTGCCAAAATTGCACATTTTGGCTTTTCACCCAATAAATATTTGATTTTTTCTTCCTCTTTTATAGTTTCAAATTATTTGTACTGAATGATAATTTTGGAATATAAAGATTCTCTTAGGTCTGAGTATTTGTCACAGTGTAATAGGAAATGCAGCTCTGTCTCTACCTCTCCCCGGGGGCAGAGTGAGCACAGCCTGTCCTCTCTGGGCAGCCAGGTTTGCCTGTGACGACCGGTCTCTATAGCCAGACTGTGCTCACTGAGTCTGTACCTAGTCAGTGTTTTCCTCAGTTTTCTATCAGTCACAGTGGTCAGATAGTCTGCCACCATGTACTGTCTGTTTAGAGCCAAATAGCATTGAAGTTTACTTTGATTTTTTGTGGTGTTTTACCAATAGGTGATAGATTTTTATTTTTGCTTTGTGATGATTTGGTTGGGCCAGATTTTCTGAATGCTGTCCTGAGGCTCTATGAGGTTGGTTTTGGTTAGTGAACTGAGCCTCAGAACCAGCTGGCTGAGGGGACTCTTCTCTTGTTTCATCTCTTGACATAGTAGAGCTGTGTGATGGAATGTTTTGGGGTCACTTGTTTTTAGATGGTTGTAAAACTTGATGGCTCTTTTTTCTATTCAAATAAGGAGGGGGTATTGGCCCAAATCTGCTCTACATGCGTTATTTGGAGTTTTTCTTTGCACTTGCAATACAGTCTTGCAAAACTCTGCATGCAGTATTTCGATTGGATGTTTGTCCCATTTGGTAAATTCAGTATTAGAGAGCGGACCCCATACTTCGCTGCCATATAGAGCAATTGGTTCTATAACTGATTGGAACATTTTGAGCCAGATTTTAATTGGAATTTCGATTTTAATATTCCTTTTAATGGCATAGAATGCTCTTCTTGCTTTGTCTCTCAGCTCATTCACAGCCATGTGAAAGCTACCTGTGTTGCTGATATTTAGTCCTAGATATGTGTAATTTTTGGTGTGTTCTAATAGAACTGTGTCCAAATAGAATTTATATTTGTCATCCTGATTTCCTGACCTTTTTTGGAATATCATTATATTCGTTTTTTTTAGATTAACGGTCAGGGCCCAGGTCTGACAGAATCTGTGCAGATGGTCTAGATGCTGCTGTAACCCCTCCTTAGTGGGAGACAGTAGCACCAGGTCATCTGCGTACAGCAGACACTTGATTTCAGTGTTGTGTAGGGTGAGACCAGGTGCTGACGATTCTTCTAATGTTTTTGCCAATTCATTAATGTAGATGTTAAATAGTGTTGGACTTATTGGGCAGCCCTGTTTCACTCCACGTCCCTGAGACAAGAAGTCTGTTTGCTTGTTGCCGATTTTAATCACACATTTGTTTTTAGTGTACATTGATTTAATAACATCATATATTTTCCCTCCAATAGTTTATAAAAAATGACCTTTGTGCCAAATTGAATCAAATGCTTTCTTGAAGTCTACAAAACACGAGTAGATTTTGCCTTTGTTTTGGTTGACTTGTTTGTCAATTAGAGTGTGGAGGGTGTAAATGTGGTCTGTTGTACGATAATTGTTTAAAAATCCAATCTGGCTTCTGCTTAGGACGTTGTGTTCATCAAGGAAATGATGTAGTCTGTTATTTATGGTACTGCAGAGAATTTTCCCCAAGTTGCTGTTAATGCAAATTCCTCTGTAATTATTTGGGTCAAATTTGTCTCCATTTTTATAGATTGGTGTGATCAATCCTTGGTTCCAAATATCAGGGGAAATACCTGCAGTGAGGATAATGTTGAAGAGTTTGAGTGTAGCCAATTTGAATTTGTGGTCTGTATATTTGATCATTTCATTTAAAATACCATCAGCACCACAGGCCTTTTTGGGTTGGAGAGTGCATAGTTTTTCAAATAATTCTTCTTCTGTAATTAGGGTATCCACAGGATTCTGATAGTCTTTGACTGCTGATTCAAGGATTTGTAATTTTTCTTGTATATCTTGTTGTTCTGGGCTCTTTGTTATATTGCTTTAGAGGTTTGTAAAGTGACTTCTCCACATATCCCCATTTTGGATAGCCAATTCCTCATCATGAGGTTTGTTTATTTATTCCAATTCTCCCAGAAGTGGTTTGATTCTATGGATTCCTCAATCACATCCAGCTGATTTCTAATGTGCTGTTCCTTAGGGTGTGTTTGTATTGCTTCAGTGTTTCCCCATATTGAAGACGTATATTTTTGTTGTCTGGGTCTCTGTGTTTATGATTAGATATATTTCTCAATTACTTTCTTAGATTTTTGCAATCATTATCAAACCATTTTTCATTATCTATTCTTTTTGGTTTGCTTTTATGTTTCTTTAGATTAGCCAAGGAGGCTAATTTGTCAAATATAAAGTTTATGTTCCAAACGGCCAAATGTACACCTTCATTGCTGTAGGAGAATGTTAAGGCTAAAAAGTTGTCCAGGAGAGATTGTATTTTTTGACTACTAATTGCTTTTTGGTAGATATCTGTACTGTTTGCACTCCATCTATAGGCCTGTTTAGTACCATGTAATTTATTGGGCCGTGATGCTTCATGGTTGGGTTCTGCTCTTCTCAGATACACTGATTTTACTGTGTTCTGAGAGAGGTGTTAGTGGGCTGACTGTGAAGGCTCTGAGAGACTCTGTGTTGAGGTCGGTGATGAAGTAGTCTACAGTACTGCTGCCAAGGGATGAGCTGTAGGTGTACCTACCAAAATAGTCCCCTCTTAACCTACCATTGACTATGTACAGACCCAGTGTTCGACAGAGCTTCAGGAGCTGTGCTCCATTTTTGTTTTTCACTTTGTCATAGTTGTTTCTGGGGGGGGTATGTTGGGAGGGAAAGGTTGTTGCTTCCCGGTAGGTGTTTGTCCCCATGACTGTTAATAGTGTCTAGTTCTTTTGCTGTTCTAGCATTCAGGTCTCCACAGACCAGCACGTTGCCTTGGGCCTGAAAGTGACTAATCTCCCCCTCTAGAATGGAGAAACTCTCTTCATTGAAGTAGGGTGACTCTGAGGGGGGAATGTATGTGGCACAGAGGAAGACGTTGTTATCTGTTAAGATAGCCTCCTTGTTGATTTTTAACCAGATAAAGAATTGTCCTGTTTTGATCAATTCGATTGAATTAGTCAGTTCAGATTTATACCATATTAGCATTCCCCCTGAGTCTCTGCCCTGCGTGATTCCTTTTAATTTGGTGGATGGTACGATTATCTCCCTATAACCTAGTGGACAGCCAGTGGAACATCACCTCTGCACCATGTTTCCTGTAGTACTACAATATCAACATAATCAATTTCTTTAAGGAAGTCTGGGTTTCTGCTCTTTAGCCCAAAAGCAGAGGACTTCAATCCTTGAAAATTCCAAAATGCAACGTAAAAAGATTTCATAACTTTTTATCCTTTACCTTCAAAATGAGATAAACACTCACAATCCAACAAGAACTATTAAAATATGATTTTTGACCCTTGGCCTATCACATGTGAGCATAGTAGATTCAGCATTTGTTTGATGTCACTCATTTCGTTGGTGGGGGCTGGGCCAGTTGCTCCTCTCACAGCCTGTGCGTAGCTCTGTCTGCCGGGCTGTGGCTTCTCCAGGTGTGGGTCTGTGGTGGGGGGGAGGGGGTGTTAGGCCTCGTCTGGGTGGGTCTGAAGCTGGGCTGGGGTGGGTGGTCTGTGCTGCGCTGGTTGTGGTGGGCATTGAGGTTGGTGGTGCTGTGGCCGTGGCTGGGGGGTCCAGGGTGTTGTCTCGGTGATCTCGGGGGGATGGAGATTGCTCCGCTGTTCCTGGGTGGAGAGGTCGGGCTGCGGTTTAAAGCGAAGTCCTTGAGAGTCTTAGCAAGGATGGGGACTGTCTCCCTGTACAGGTGAACATCCAGATCGAGGGTGGGATGGTGGGCCAGGTGTAAATTGGGTCGCAGGCCACAGTCCCAGGAGAGGCTGGCATTTATTCATTGGATTGTGGCAGGGTGGAAGTCCTTCCTCTGTAGAAGGGTTGACACCACGATCCTTGAGTTGGGGATGATTGCGGAGGCCTTCTCAATCACTCCCTGTAGTGAAATCGCCACCCTCTCTTGCTGAGCATGCAGGTCGTTGCTTCCGGTGTGTATGATTATGTGGCTTGGCGACCTGAGCTGGTTCTTATCAAGCAGCTCCATGGCACTCTGCATTGTTGGGCACCACACCTTTCTCGTTTTGTGTCTAGGGAAAAGTTTATTCTCCTGGACAAACTTCCCATTTGAGTCCATCAACAGGACGATCTCAGCCAATGTTTCTTCTGGACTGGAGGGGGTAGAGATGGGGCTGGTGGGTGTTGGAGCTGGGGTGTGGCTGGTCTGTGCCGGTGCCGCTGTCAGTGGGAGGCTGTTCTGGGGGGAGGCATGCAGCTGGCAGGGCTGGGGAGGCCTGGCTGGTTGAGGTGGGCTCCTCTGCTGTGTGATGGCAGGTCATAGAGTGGTGATCTAGCTGCTCCTGCAGTCTGTCCTCTGTTCTCTTTCTCTCCTGCAGCTCCTCTCTTAGTGTGGTCAGCTCGTTATTACTGCTCTGCCTGGCTTTTTGGAGCTCTCTCACCTCCTTTGTTAGATCAGCCAGCTCTCTCTTGAGTCCGTCTCTCTCTTGCTGAACCTCTTTCAGCTGTGTTGCAAGGCTGCTGCCCTGCTCTGTCCGCACCTTGGTTAGGAGCTCCTCTAAGGTGTGGATGTCTGGTTGCTGTTTGCTCACACTCTCCCTGAGCAGGACCACCTCCCCCTCCAGTTTGGTGAACTGATCCCTCATGGCAGCCATGGTGGTGAGGAGGGCCTGAGCCTGCTCTGCACTGAGGGGGTCGCTCTCCTCCTGTGGCGTGTCCTCCACTATGGTGGGAAGAGAGGTGCTGGATGGGCCTTTTTGGGTGGGGATAGAGGGGGTGAGGGTGGTGTTGGTGGAGTTTGTCTTGTGGGAGGGCATGTCACTGGTGGTGTCCTTCTCTCTCTCTCTCTGCTCTCTCCTTAATGGTCTGAAAGTCTGTTTCAAACAGCCTAAGGTTACCTTGCACCATGGCAGTCCCAGTCTTGTAGAGGTTG